>NC_056725.1:1288261875-1288429044 GCF_019279795.1 Protopterus annectens
AGTGATTTAGAGTAATATGGAAAAATACCCCTGGTGTTATGTCTCTTCCCAGCATAACAGGCAATAATCTTATGGGAGTTGAGAGTTATTGCAGCCACCATCCCCCCACATTCAGACAGACAGACACACACACACACACACACACACACACACACACACACACACACACACACACACACCTGCATTCAGACACTGATACACATAACTATTTTGTCTAATCAGTGCATGAAGAGTATATTCCTTGTTTATTGTGTAATATGCAATGTATGTAGCACCATTTGACCATTCTATCTGTGCAGTCAGTGCATGAAGAAAAAGAAGTTATGTACTCACCATACCGTTACATGTGAGTGTTTATTTCGCCTTCATTCTTACTGATGGGTTCGAAGCCGATCCTTGGCTCTGACTCGGCCAACTGCAAAAGCTCAAGGTCTGCAACCAGCTCAAGACCAACTCCCTATCCCATGATGCACCCCAATGTTCCCTTAGATCTTGGTTGCTGCCTGACTACTTAGTAGTATAAATATGCCACTCACAGAGTTGGCTAAGCGACAAAGCACCCTACAAGAAAGGAGACAGACCTCAAGTAGCTTGGATGGGGGTTGGAGGGTAGGCTGTAAGAATGAAGGCGAGATGAACAACTCACATGGAATGTTATGGTGAGTACATAACTTCTTTATGTGAAGTTGTTCTATCTCACCGTTCATTCTTACTGATGGGTAGTGTCCCAAGCACCATCTTTCTCGGGTGGCTTACGGGAGAATATTCCTCAGAACTGTGGAACCAAAGGAGGTCCTGTCCCTGGAGGCCTTGTCTACTTTGTAATGAGTGATAAAGGTATGAGGTCTTGACCAGGTAGCTGCTGTACAAACAGAATCTAATGGTAATCTTGCAGAAAAAGCTAATGAGGTTGAAACAGCTCTAGTAGAGTGGGCCTTTTTTGTTGCAAGGGAGCATTTTCTGAATTATAAATGAAGGAAATGCAGTCTGATAGCCATCTTGACAAGGTTATTTTTGTCACTGGAGCACCCTTCTTTGACTCTGAAAAGGAAACAAAAAGCTGATCTGGTGACCTGAATTGTTTCATTCTATCTAGGTAAAATCGGAGTTGTCTATGAACATCAAGTCTGTGCAGCATGTGTTCCATCCTATTTGTGCATTGAGGAAAGAAGACTGGCAACTCAATAGATTGGTTAAGGTTTGACTCTGAACAAACTTTTGGTAAAAAGGATGGATTAGTTCAGAGTGAAGCTCTGTCATTATGGAAAATCAGATAAGGAGGTTTGATGGTCAAAGCTTGTAGCTCAGAAATCTTCCGATTGGTAAGATCAGACCATAAATTAATTTCACTGGATGTCCACATCCCGACCCCACCCCCAGCCCAGAAAACCCCAGTGAAAAACTTCTCAAAAGCGAACTTCTCACTTCTCAAAACCGAAGTGGAATCCTTCAAGGCCCCAAGGCCAGTGGAAACTACAGCCCAAACTGCAGAATCCTATATAAATGCATTCTACGGACATCTCCAGGAATGCATGGATCATGCTATCCCAAACAAAACCAAGACCGAATCATCCAAAGGCAGGCGTCCAGTCTGGTGGACCCCTGCCATAATTAAACTGTACAACAGAAGGAGGAAGCTACTACATGATAGAGCAAAATCCCTAATAGGGAAGGCATCTCTGATCAGTACTAGCAAAAAATTACGATCCCACATAAAATCCTCCAAGGCCAGCTTCGAGAGAAAAATTGCACAGGACACCAAAGACAATCATAAGGCTTTTTTCAGTTATGTTAGAAACCTGGGATGCAACTCCCAGACTTGTTCTGAGTTGATTCTAAATGACAAAAAATACACTGAACCCACAGACATCGCCAATATCCTGGCAGACAGGTTCAGTGCAAACTTCTCCACCCCCCTCCCCCCAAAAGAGCAAGTAGCTATCCCGGCAGAGGGCTGTCTCCCAAACATCGCAGATGCTCAGGTGAAGGCTGCCCTCTCCAAAGCAAAAAACACTGCTTCCATGGGACCAGATGGCGTCCCAGGTTACGTCCTACATGAACTACAAGAGGAACTAATCCCTCAAATAAAACAGCTATACAATCTCAGCCTCACTACAGGATATGTGCCCACAGAATGGCG
This sequence comes from Protopterus annectens, assembly GCF_019279795.1. Classification (NCBI taxonomy): domain Eukaryota; kingdom Metazoa; phylum Chordata; order Ceratodontiformes; family Protopteridae; genus Protopterus; species Protopterus annectens. The sequence goes on from NC_056725.1 coordinate 1,288,264,016, forward strand.
TACAGCAACAGTGGTCCCACTCCACAAAGGTGGAGCCTCTACGGACCCTGGAAACTATCGCCCCATAAGCCTGACTAGCTTAGTCTGCAAGGCTATGGAGAGGATCATCATGGAGCTCATAAACAAAGACACTGGGGACCTACAGACACTAGATCCTACCCAGTTCGGCTTTGTCAAGGGCAGATCCTGCCTTTTGAACCTGGTTGACTTCTTTGAAACAGTCACCAAAGCCATAGATGAAGGGAAGGTAGTCCACACAGCCTATCTGGACCTTGCAAATGCATTTGACACAATACCCCACTCGGGCATCATAGATAAGCTATCCAGCTTAAATATAAACCCCTATGTCACAAGATGGGTTGCAAACTGGCTCAAAGACAGAACCCACAGTGTGAGAGTTGCTGGAGCCATGTCAGACTCGAAACCGGTCACAAGTGGCGTCCCACAGGGTTCTGTCCTGGGACCACTCTTGTTCGGTATATACTTTTCCGAGGTACAGGCAAACGTGGGAGGACTATGGCTCACCAAGTTCGCAGACGACTGCAAACTGGGCGCCATAATCAACTCTCCAGCAGACACAAACATCCTTCAAAAAGGTCTCACAGAGACAGATAACTGGTGCCAGTGCCATGGTTTAAAGCTAAATGCCAAAAAATGTATAGTCATACCCTTTGGCAAAAACAATGTGCCCACAAATTACCACATAGGCGAAACCCATTAAGTACAGAGAAAGTTATTAGGGACCTGGGGACCCAAGTTGATAGCAATCTCTCCTTTGAAAACCACATTGCGAAAGTGGTTAGAAAGACCTTCTACACAGCCCACCTCATCACGAAGGGTTTCACATCTAGATCAAGAGAGGTAATCGTGCCCCTTTATTCATCCTTCATCAGGCCCATCATAGAATACAATGCCCCTTTTGGGATGTACCTTACCCGACACCTGCAGCAATTAGAAAGACCCCAAAAGTATCTCACCAAGAGGATCAAGGGTCTCAAACAGATGCCATATGCTGCTCGGTTAAAAAACTCCAGCTCTACTCAGTTGCATACCGCCTACTTCGAGGCGATCTATGCCTGACATACAAAGCTATGTCAAATACAGAATTAATGGACATGCTCCACCTCAGTAAATCTAAATCCCTTAGAGCCACACGCTCGAGGGACTTGAACCTCAGCACAGAAATAAATAGAACTTGCTGGAGGGACAGGTTCATAACCCAGAGGCTTCCTTCGGTCTGGAATAGAATTCCAGTTCATGTGAGGCAGAGCACCTCACTGAATCTCTTCAAGAAGAATCTCGATAAGTGGATGGGGGATCGTAGGTTTGTCCCAGGGATTACTCCTGTGTCACTATTAGACAGAGACACAGTAAACTAAACCTTAAAAAGGGCACAGTATACTCAAATCAAGGGGTGGTGTAAGCCATACAGAATCGGGCTAGGCTTATAATTGCCCCAGGGCAGATAGCCTAGTATGAACCTATGAACCTATGAACCTATAATGGCTATCAGAAAAATTGTCTTCCAAGAAAGGAATTTCAAAGGACAGGATGAGGCTGATTCGAAAGGAGGTAATATGATTCTGGAGAAAACAAAATTTAGACTCCATGGCATGACTAGAGCTCTGACTGCTGGCCTGAAATGAACGGCACCTTTAAGAAAGGCTTTAGCAAGTTGATGCGACATGGCATTGGAGCCTTGCAAGCCAAGGTGAAAGTTTGAGATTGCTGCCAATTAAACTCTAATGGCAGCTGCAGCAGCTCCTTCATTAAACAGTTTAGTTAGAAATTCCAATATAGATGGGATCGGAGCTAGATAAGGATCAACACCATTCTGAGAGGCCCATAAAGAAAATCTCTTCCATTTGCTAAGATATAACTTTCTGGTGGATGATTTATGAGAGGATGTTATAATATGTTGGGCCTCAGCTGAGAGGTTGTAAATCCTGGCTATTGTGGGAAATGGAGCAGCCAAGCTCTCAATTTGAGGGAATGAAGAGAAGGATGAACAGCCCCCGATGAATGGATCAACTGATCCGGAAATGGGTCCAGGATCCAGGGTTCTTCCATGAGATGAGGCTGGAGGAAGGGAAACCAAATTTGCCATAAGAAGCTATTAGGATCATGGTCCTTCCCAGAAGTTTTGCTTTCTGTAATACCTTGGGAAGTAGAGGAAAGGGAGGAAATGCATAAAGGAGACCCAGAGGCCAATTGTGCACCAGTTCATCCCTTGGGGCTTCCCCCAGCAGGGGGATTAGGGCAAAGTAGCTGCTGCATTCCGTGTGTGTTGGGGTTTCAAAAAGATCGCAGCAAGGCTGGCCCCACCTGCGGAATATCCATTCCGCTACTTGTTGCTTTAGGGACCACTCGTGAGGCAGTAAGATTGCCCTGCTCAGCTTGTCTGCTATCACACTGGATTTCCCCCGGATATGCATTGCTATCAGAAAGCGCTGGGAGGAGATTTCCCACTGCCATACTCTCATGGCCTCTCGACACAGAGGGTAAGTTTTGGTTCCTCCTTGTTTGTTGATCTACCAGACCACTGACATGTTGTCTGTCTAAATTGCAATTGTTCCCAGAGGTAGAGAGTCTTGAAAGACTGCATTGCTAGAAGTACCGCTCTCATCTCCAGGACATTTACATGCAGATGAGCCTCATGTTTCTTCCATGCGCATTGGGGCTGTTCATCCCTGATAATGCCCCACCCAATCAAGGAAGCGTCCGTGGTTACCATCGCTATGGGATTGGGTAGAATGAATGGACGTCCCTGAGATACATGTTGAGATGTCAGCCACCACTGAAGGTCCTTCTTCAATGTATTCATTATGATAATCTGGTGTTAACTTGGAAGTTCCTGAAAGGATCATTGAGACTAGGAGCCATTGTAGAATTCACATGTACATTTGAGCGAGGGGGAATAGCAACGATTGCTGCCACCATCAATCCTAGCAGTTTGAGTACCATTGAGACTGAGGCTTTTTTCCTTGGAAGCAGCTCTAATACTTGTTTTCGTAAGAGAAATTCTTTCTAGAGGCAGACTTAATGTCATAGAAACTGTGTTTAGTTCTGCTCCTATGAAGACGGTCTGTTGCGATAGCCATATGGCAGATTTTTCTGAGTTGATGGTAATCCCCAATTGATTGCAGAGATCTAAGGTAGTGTCCCTTGCATGAATAAGTTGATGCTTGGTGGTGGCAGTGAGGAGTCAGTCGTCTAGATATTGAAACACCTGGAATCCCAACCATCTCAGGTGAGCAGTGACTTCTGCCATACATTTGGTGAACACTCTGGGGGCTGCAGTGAGACTGAAGGGCAGAACGTGAAATTTATAATGGCTGGCTTCCAGCCAGACGCGTAGATGATCCCTGGATGGTCTGTCCATCCATATGTGGCAGTACGCATCCTGAAGATCTATAGAGCACATCCAATTGTCTTTCCCCAGAAAGGGAAGTATTGACTGAAGCATAACCATCCGGAGCTTTGTCTTTTTTACTGACTTGTTTAGTCATCTTAGGTCCAGAATAGGTCTCCAGAGTTCTGTTTTCTTTGGAACTGAAAAGAACCTTGTGTAAGTACCGGATCCTTTCTGGTCTGCTTGGACTGGCTGGATGACTCTTTTGTCCAGCAACCTTTGGACCTCTAAGGCTGCTTGGTCCCTGTGACTGGGTGAAATGTCTGGGATTTTCTTTATGGGGGGGTGGAGTGGCAAAGGGAATTGAGTATCCTCTGGATATTATGCTTTGTACCCAGCTGTCTTTTGTTATTTTTGCCAGGCATCTAGGTACAAAGATAAGCATCCCCCGACTGCCTCCAGTGATGAACAGTTGGGCTTCCTCTCAGGAGCACTGATAGGGCTTGCCAAAGAACGGGTCTCTGTTGTCCTGGTTCTGCGGACACCCCCCCCCTGCCATGTGGGCGACATCTTCCATTATTACCCCCTCCTCTGCATCTAGAGGGGTTCCACCACAAGTGTTCTGGAAAGATCCTTGAGATTTACAGAACCATATCTTTCCACCTCCCCTCCCTTTGGGGTAAGGTCTATTCGGGGTAGAAAAACATACTCCGACGGCAGACAAGGTCTTTCCGTCTTTTTCACTCCTGGTAAGAGTTTCCTTTACCTTAGGTCCGAAAAGGGATGAACCGTCAAATGGGGTGTTAATGAAGGAAGACTTAAAGGGTTCTGCAAAGGAACATAAGCACATCCAGGAGTATCTCCTAAGAGTGAATCCTGTACCCGCTGCCCTACTCATACCATAAGCTGCATATGAGTGCCCTACTCATACCATAAGCTGCATATGAGAACAGACGCATGAAAGAGTTCACTACTGAATTAAGAGTGGAGAGCTTGGAAGTTACCTTGTCCGAAACTCCCGCAGCTACTGAACCCTGTAGGGTGTCTCCTAGCTCAATCAGGAGATCCCTTTGTAACCTAGTAAAATGTGTGTGGTAGTTCAGCGATCGAAGGCCGCTGAACAAAACATACACTTCCCGTATCTGTCCATAATCCTAGATTCTCTATTAGGAGGATGGACAGATGAAGAAGTCTCCAATAATTCCTTCTCGTTGGCTGCTGCCATCACCAAAGCATCAACAGGTACTCCTTTAGTAAGGTAAAGTCTGTCTTGGGGGCTAGTTATAAATTTGTTAGGCCTCCTGGGGACAGGCTCCGTGGTGTCTGGGGACTCCCACGCCCTTCAAGTGAGTAATTCAAGCAACTCATTGATGGGTGGAAACACCCAAGAGGTGGAGGGTTGAGACACAAAAACCTTCAGGAGAACTGCCTCATCATCAGAAGGGTTAAGGGATTTCCAGCCACCCCTCTGTTTAAGAATCTCTAAGATATCTGCAAAGGATATATCTTCTGAGGGGGGGGCCCTTCTGACTCATCCAAGTCAGTATCTGAAATGACTGACTCCTGTGGAGAGTCCAGATGCTTCCTCTTGCAGAGTCTCTTCCTAGGCACTTTTTCAGTGGGTGCTTATGGAGAAGTCTCGGAAGAACATGGCTCACCCAATGGAGCTTCCTGAGGCTCAGGATCTCTACGCTTCAATGGAGTGTGTGATGAAGAGGCAGACACCAGTGTTTTTAGGGAGGTAGCTGCAAAAACTATTGGAGTGGTCATTAGTGCTGACAAAGCCCTCCTCATAGTCTCAAAGGCCTCTCGGTCCTGATGAGAGGAATCCCTCGGATCCGAAGATCTGATGGAAATTGTCTGCGCCGGTACGGAGGGCTCTGGGCTGGAGGTCAGGGCCAAACTCACTCAAGCCAAAGCCCCAAGAGGTAAAGTCGGCACTGACAAGTCGGTCCTACTATTCTCCCTGGACCTGACCAGTGAGTGTTGGCCCTGAGATTCCTAGGTCGTAGCGCCGAAGGCATCAGGGCAGTTGGGGCCGAAAAACCTATAGTAGGTGTCATACCCGACGGGTCCATAATCATCAGTTCTGCTTTCTCTGGCTCCGAAACTTCCATGCAGATCGGAGGAGGAACAGAAGGTGTAGGAAGAACTAAGGTTGGCTCCGAAGCCCCCTGGGTCGGTGCCGATAAAATTTTTGTCAGAGCCAGTATCTGTAGAAGCTTCTTCACCACACAGTCCACATCCAAATCAGACAGTCTACTTGAGGCCCATGAAGAATGTGACAAAGCAACCGATTGCAATATAGGGGACTTTAAGGCAGGAGATACAGGCTCCAAGGTTGGGGACCAACTTCTAACCATAACGACAGTCAGTTCTGAAGGCCATGTAACCGATGAAGCTTTACTAGAAGCTGATTTCGATGTACATGGACTTTTTGTCGGTTTTATTCTTTTTGGAGTGTTTGTCTGACTTATCCAATGACTCTTGAAAAGAGGATTTAAGCAGACCTTTATCTAATAATTTTGTCTTTCTTTCATGCAACACTCTTGAGCTGAAGGAGTGGCATATAGAACAGCTTTCTTGCAGGTGTACCTCACCCAAGCAGTAGACACATTCAGTATATCCATCAGTTATGGGCATCTTTTGCCAACATCTAGGGCATTTTTTGAAGTCAGACTTGGCTTTCTCCTTTTCCTGCTGAGACAGTATCAAAAAATCAACAACAGCAAACCCAGTAACAATAAAGATTCTCACATAAAAGCTAGTAAAGCCTTGTGAAAAAATAGGCTTTAAGAATTAAGCACACAGTGAAAATATTTATCTGCCCTGTATGAAAAGAAGGGCTGCAATATCACACTAACACAAACACGTAGTATAATACCACTGATATTCCAGAAACAAGCCTTAAAACACAGCCATTAACTTACACTATAATATTATTATTAAAGATAACTATGTGCCCCGTAAAAAATAAGGGCTGAAAACCTAATACAATACTCTCTAATGCAAGATGTAATTTATGGAGAAAAACTCCGTGCCCTGTGAAAGAAAAGGGCTCTAATCTAATAAACACACACAGTTTTATATATATATATATATATATATATATATATATATATATATAGATATATATAGATATATATAGATATATATATAAGATAAAGAGAAAAAGGAGCCTAAAAACACGGCCACTAATTTCTCGGTTATTAAGCTAGGTAAGATAGGGAGAAGAGAAGGCCTTAAAAAAAGTCCCTAAAGACTAAGTATACAACATAACTATTGAAAAGATCTAAATACAAAAAAAACTGACTACACACTCTAACTATCTATCTAATTGGCTAAATAACTATTTTAGCCAATAAAACAGCTATTTTTGTAAAGAAGAAAAGTTATTCACTGGCCAGAGCTGGTGAACGTCCGATCAAGTTGCAGCGGCAAACGAGATCTGGGGGAACATCAGGGTGCATCATGGGATAGGGAGTTGGCCTCGAGCTGGTTCACTATGTGATGTGTGCAGTACCAAATAACCAATCTGTCCAATCAGCCAAAGCATAAAGTGAGTGTTTTGTGGCCACTGTATAATGTGATGGGTGCAGCTCTACATAACAAATCTGTCCAATCAGCCAGAGCTTAAAGTGTTCTGTAACCACAGTGCAATGTATGCTGCATGTCTACTTCATATGTTATTTGACTATGACACATCCTGAACACCATTTTTGTATGCGGTGGACTGCAGTCTGTTACGGGCATGCAAAAAAAGAAGTTATGTACACACCATAACGTTCCATGTTTGTTGTCTAGTATCTTGCCTTCAATCTTGCTGGCTGGGTTCACAGCCAAAACTCGGCTCCAACTCGGCCATATACTAAAGCTCCTCCAGGAGAGGGATGGCCAGGAGGAACGCAAGACTGAAGGCGAGATACTGGACAACAAACATGGAACGTTATGGTGCGTACATAACTTCTTTATGTTATGTTGTCCCATCTCGCCTTCATTGTTGCTGGTTGGGACAGAGTCCCCAGCACCTTTTTCTTGGGTGGCTCAAGGGAATAAACTCTTCAGGACAGTGGAAACAAAGGATGCCCTGTTCCGGGAGGCCACATCTATGTTGTAATGAGTAATAAAGGTATGAGGGTTAACCCATGTAGTGGCAGCACAAATTAAATCCAATGGAAGTCTGGATTGAAAGTCAATGGAGGTAGATACTGCTCTAGTTGAGTGCCCTTTGATTTTCCCTGGTAGCTCTTTATTGTGGGAATCATAGACATATGTGACGGTCTCAGTAAACCATTTGGACAAGGTAACTTTTGAGATTGCCAAACCTTTTTTATTTTCTGACTAGGAGACAAACAAATGGTCTGACTTTCTGAATTCTTTGGTCCTATGCAAGTAAAAAACAACTATCTATGCACATCCAGTTGGTGGAGTTTATACTCTGCTTTGTTGCCATAGTTAGGAAAAAACACTGGTAATTCTATATTTTGAAATTCGCCTGAGAACAAACTTTTGGTAAGAATGAAGGATTTGTTCTGAGGGAGGCTCTATCTTTGTGGAAGATCGAATAAGGTGGATAGATGGACAAGGCTTGCAACTCTGATACTCTCCTGGCTGAAGTAATTACTGTCAAGAAGAGTGTTTTCCAAGATAAAAATTTAAATGAACAAGATGATGCTGGTTTGAAAGGAGGCAAGATCAAAGATGATAATACTAGATTAAGGTCCCAAGGAGGAGGAGGTTCTCTGAAGGATGATTTTAACAAAAAAGTACCCCTGAGGAAAGCTTTGCATAGTCTACGGGACATTAGACTAGATCCCAATTATCCCATATGATAATTAGAAATAGCAGCTAATTGAACAGGAATAGTGGCTGCCGCTGCTCCTTGATTAAAGTTTTCTGTCAAAAATTACAGAATTGCAGATATAGATGCTGTAAAGGGACCTATATGTTTTTTGTTAGCCCAATAAGAGAACCTCTTCCATTTGCTTGCATAAAGTTTCCTATTCATCTGCTTGTGCGAGGAGACTAGAATGTGATGAACTGCAGGGGATAATTCCAGATGCCTGGCTAGGATCGGAAGTGGAGAAGCCAAGCTGTCAGATTGAGGGTGTGGAGGGCAGGATGGAGCATTCCTGACTGATGTGTCAAAAGATCCGGCACTGGGTCCAGGATCCATGGGTCCTCCTGAAGGTGGGGCCAAAGAAAGGGGAACCAAATCTGAAGAGGCCAGTAAGGCGCAAAGAGAATTAACCTGTGACTCAACACCTTTGCTTTCTGGATAACCTTTGGAAACAAGGGAAGGGGGGGAAAGGCATAAAGAAGTCCCAGGGGCCAATCGTGAACCAATGCATCCCTCGGTGACTCTCCCGGAGGGGAGATTAGGGTAAAGTAGTTGCTGCATTTGATACTGAAGGGTGTAGCAAAAAGGTCGCAGCAAGGCTGGACCCATTTGTGAAAAATTCAATTCATAACTTCCTGATTGAGGGACCACTCGTGAGGTATGAGAATCGCTCTGCTTAGCCTGTCTGCTATAACACTGGATTTCCCTGGGATATGTGTTGCTGTCAGAAAGCATTGAGAAGATATCACCCATTGCCAAACTCTCTGGGCCTCTTGACATAGGGGGTAGGATCTGGTTTCTTCCTGTTTGTTGCTGTACCATACCACTGACATAGTGTCTGTCTGAATTGCAATAGTCCCCATGGGAAGAGAGTTCTGAAATGCTTGCAATGCCAGAAGCACAGCCCTCATCTCTAGGACATTGATATGCAAATGGTAGTTGTGATCTTTCCAAACCATTTGGACCGTCTATCCCAGATAATGCCCCCCCTCACCCTATCTGGAATGCGTTTGTGGTTACTGTAGCGACAAGTTGGGGAAGTACAAACTGTCTGGCCATTGTTACCTGAGTGGACTGAACCCACCAAAGTAGGTCCTTCCTGCAGGAGTGTGTTATGAGGATCTCATGAAACATGGGTAAATCCTGTAAGGACCACTGAGTGAAGAGTAGCCACTGCAATATTCGCATTTGAAGTTGTGCCATGGGAAGTAGTGTTATTGTCGCTGCCATAGAGCCTAGGACTTTGAGGACAAATCTTGCCTGTACTCTTTTCTTGTTGATTAAGATAAGCACTTGAGTGCGTAATGTCTGGATCCTTTCTTGAGGTAGCTTTGCCAACATGTCGTTTGTATTTAAATCTGCACCAATGAATGTAATACGCTGTGATGGCAACAAAGCAGATTTTTCTGCATTTATAGTAATGCCTAGTTTTGAGAGGAGATGGATGGTGTAGTCTCTTGCTTTGATTAGTAGCTGCTTGGTGGTGGCAGTTAGGAGCCAGTCGTCTAAGTATGGAACACCTGGAATCCCTGATGTCTCAGATGAGCCATGACTACTGCCATGCATTTGGTAAACACCCCGGGGGCTGTGTTGAGTCCAAAGGGCAGAGCTCTGTACCGGTAATGACTGGCTCCCAGCCGGAAGCATATAAATCTTCTTGCGCGCCTGTCCATCTTTATGTGGTAGTACGTGTCCTGAAGAGCTAACGGGCACATCCAATTGTCTTTTCCCAGAAATGGGAGTATAGACTGCAGTGTTACCATCCGGAATCGTGACTTTTTTACCGACTTGTTTAATCTGCTGAGATCCAGTATGGGTCTCCAGTCCCCTGTCGTTTTTGGAACTAAAAAGAACCTTGAGTAAATTCCAGATCCTAGTCGGTCTGTGGGGACTTCTTGGATGACTCCTTTTTCTAGCAATGTTTGGATTTCTAGTGTTGCTTGATCCCTTTGACCGGGTGGAATGTCTGGGATAAACTTTGGTGGATGAAGTGGACAGTGAAAAGAAATGTTGTATCCCCTGTATATAATGGACTGTACCCATCTGTTTTGAGTCAAATTTAGTCAGGCTTCTGGGTACAGCGATAGTCTCTGTATGACTGCCTCCAGAGGTGGACAGGCGGGCCTCCTTTCAGGAGCACTGGAAGGGCCTACCAGAGAACATATCTCAGTCGCCCTGGTTATGCAGACCCCCTCTGCCACATAGACGGCATCTTCCATTATTCCCCCCTCTGCCCCTGGGGGAAGGATCACCACGAGTGTCAAATAAGGCTCCTTTGGACTTAAGGCACAGCATTTTTCCGCTCTTTTGACCGTTAGGATAAGGTCTGGTAGGGGCAGAAAAACAGACACCAACAGCAGGCAGAGTCTTACCATCTTGTTGGCTTCTGGTGAGAGTTTCTTTCACTTTTAGCCTGAACAATGATGAGCTATCACAGGGAGTGTTAATAAAGGAAGATCGGAAGGGTTCGGCAAACTCACGAAGGTGCATTCAGGAATATCTATGAAGAGCTATTCCTGTGCCTGCTGCCCTGCTCGCTCTATCAGCTGCATAAGATACGAGGCGCATGGAGGAGTTAGAGATGGAGGTTAAGGTTGCAAGCTGGGAATTAACCTTATCAGATAAGTCCTGGGCTGTAGGCACCTTGTAGGGTATCTCCTAGCTCTTTTAGGAGATCCCTCTGAAGTCACATGAAATGTGAAAAATAATTTAGTGACCGCAAGGTAAAGGCCACTGTGGAGAATATACACTTCCCGTATCTGTCCATCGTATGAGAATCCTTGTTCGGTGGATGGACAGCTACAGAAGTTTCAGCTAACTCCTTCTTTGTGGCCAGTGCCACCACCATTGCATCTACAGGAAAGTACAGTTGTGTACCTACCATAAATGTAGATGTTTGAGTGTATTCACTGTTGCAGTCATTACACTTGGGTTGAATCCCAAAGCTGAGGTTGGGAGGCTGGACCTAAATAGAACTAGGAGTGGCTATGAGGCCCTGCAGAACTGCAGTGGCAAAGCCTGCTCTGGATTTAGAGTAAAGAGTTAAGTGGTAGTGCTTTGTAAAAGTGTGCACTGAATTCCAGGTTGCAGCCTCCAAAATATCCTTGGCTGGTACTCCTCTGAGGAAGGCTGCAGAAGTGGCTGCTGCTCTGGTTGAATGTGGCCTAATGCCCTTAGGCACTGATTTGTCATGTTGTGAATAGCAGAAACGAATGCAGTGGCCTATCCATTTTGAAATAGTCTGCTTTGAAATAGCCTTTCCTTGTGATCCTGCAGCATATGCCACTAAAAGTTGCTCAGTCTTTCTGAAAGCTTTAGTTTTGTCCAAGTAGAAGCGTAACTGCCTGTGTATGTCCAAAGAATGCAGAAGTCTCTCCCCTTTATTCTGTGGGTTTGGATAAAAGGTACGCAAATGAATGGTTTGGTTAAGAGCCACATTGGACACTACCTTAGGCATAAATGTTGGGTTTGTCCTTAGAGAAACCCTGTCTGGATGGAAAATAATAAAAGGTTCCACAGCCATTAATGCCTGTAACTCAGAGACTCTTCGTGCTGAAGTTATTGCTAGGAGCAGAGCTGTTTTCCATGATAAAAATGTTATCTCAGCTGTACTGGCTGGCTCAAAAGGAGGCAGTGTGAGCTTTTCCAAGACAAAATTGAGGTCCCATGCAGGTATTGGTGCTCTCCTTGGGGGCCTTATGTTTTTGGCCCCTCTGAGGTACTGTCTTAGCAGTGGATGTGAAAAAATAGGTGGGTCCGTATTGTAATGAACTGAAATGGCAGAAGCATGGATCTTAATTGATGAGAAGGATAGGCCTTTGTCCAGCATCTCAGTTAGGTATTGTAAAATCTGAGTAATATTTGGTACAAGCGTGTCAATTCCTTGTGCTTGGTTCCAAGCACAGAATCTCTTCCATTTTTCTGCATAAGATTTTCTGGTGCTGGGCCTCCTGGCCTCCAAAACAACATCCATAACCGCTTTAGAGAGAGGTGTGTTCTGAATGGTTACATTATCCGCCATGCAGTCAGTTTTAGGGTTCTGAGTTGGCTGTGCAGGATCTGATTGTTTTGTTGGGTCAGTAAATGAGGAATTTGAGGCAATGTCCAGGCTGGGCCTTGAGACAAGCTCTTTAGGATTGGGTACCAATGCTGGTGTGGCCAATCCAGGGCAATCAGTATCATTTTTGGCTTCTCTTGTCTGATCTTTAGGAGTACCTTGGGGAGGAGAGGCAGTGGTGGAAAGGCATATACTGTAAGGTTTTTCCAGCTGAATGACAGAGCATCCACTTTCCATGCTTGTTTGTGATAAGTCCTTGTGCAGAATCTCTGTAGTTGGCAGTTGTGAGGGGCAGCAAATAGATCTATGTCTGGGCATCCCCATTTCCTTGTTATCATGCTGAAGATTTGTGGATCTAGTTTCCACTCGTGAGGATCCATGAGGTTTCTGCTTAGTTCGTCTGCCAGAGCATTTGTTTTTCCTGGCAGGAATTGTGCTCGCAGGTGTACTTGATAAGTTAGTGCTGTGTTCCAAAAAATCATGGCCTGTCTGCAGAGGGGGTAAGAATGTGTGCCTCCCTGCTTGTTTATGTACCACATGACTGTAGTATTGTCCGTATTTATCAGCAGTTGTCCTGGATGAAGTAGATCCTTGAAGGCTGTCAGGGCATTTTGTACAGCTAGCATCTCTATTTGATTGATGTGAAGATGCCTTTGGCTTGCGGGCCATGTGCCCTGAATACATTTGCATGCCATGTGGGCCCCTCAGGCATAATCTGATGCATCTATTGTTAATGTTTGCCTGGCTGTGGGCAAAGTGAATGGCTGGCCCTTGTTGTGGTGACAGGCCTGTGCCCACCATCGAAACTCCTGTTGCAGGCAGGGAATGAGGGTAATTAATGTTTCCAGGCTGTGGCAATGTTGAGTCCAAACACTTTTTAGATACCACTGTAGCTTCCTCATATGCAGTCTTGCATATGGAATTAGCAGAATGCAGGATGCCATAAAGCCCAAAGCCTGCAGAATTTTTCTTGCAGTTAACTGGGTCTTTGTTGCCTTGCTTTTGAAGTAAGAAGTCAGTTGCCTTTGTTTGTCTGGTATGAGATAAGCCATCTGGGCAGTTGTATTTAAGCTTGCACCCAGGAATATTATCTCTTGAGAGGGTACTAGTTTTGATTTCATTTCGTTTACTGTGTACCCTAGGCAAATTAGTAATCTTTTTACAAACGCCAGATGCTTTAGTAGAATGTCTTTGTTCTCTGCTTGAATAAGGCAGTCGTCCAAGTAGGGATATATTTGAATTCCTCTTTGTCTGCAAAATGCAATTACTGGTGCCAGACATTTTGTGAAGACCCTGGGCGCAATAGATAAGCCAAAGGGCAGTGCAGAGAATTGGTAGCGCATTGAGCCAGCTATGAATCTGAGGTATCGTCTGCAAGATTATCTGATTGGGACATGCAGGTATGCCTCTTTGAGGTCCAAAGTTACAAGCCAAGCCTTCTTGCCCAGCATGGGCAGAAGCTGCTGCAGAGTCAACATTCTGAATTTTGGAACGTCCAGAAAAGTGTTTAGAATAGACAAGTCCAGAATTGGTCTCCAGGCTTTGTCCTTTCTTGGTACTAAGAAAAGTCGAGTAAAATCCTTGTCCCTGCTCTTGTTGTGGTACTGGCTGAATGGCCCTCATGCCCATGACAGATAAAACTTGCTTTTGTGCCTCTGCCCATTGATTGTGTGGCAGGTCTGGCATACCTTTTGCCTTTGGAAGGGTGTGAAAGTGCAACCTGTAGCCCTGAGAGACTATATTTAAGACCCATTTGTCCTGTGTGATCATGTGCCAATTTTGTGAAAAAAGTGCTAGCTTTCACCCTAAGGGTGCTGCCAAAAGATAAGTGCTTGGCATTGGCAGAGGAAAGTCATTGGGACTGTTTCCTATATGGCTGTGATTTGTCTTCTCCACTTTTGGAGGTAGAAGTACCCCATTGTTTGGGCCTGTATGAGCCCTGGGGCTGTTGTCTGCCTCTAGGGCGTCTGTATCTGCCTCTTTGTGGCCTGTCTGACACTGGAAAGGACCAATTCTTAGAAGGCCAGTTCCTGCTAAATCTGGGTGGTGTAAGAAATCCTTTACTGTCTGCATAGATTTTGCTTTATCCTCCATTTTCTTCAACACCTCATCTGCCTTAACACCAAACAAAGTATCATGGTGTAATGGAGCATCCAATAATTTTGCTTCAACATGATTAGGCAGATTCTGTTCCTTTAACCAAGCATGCCTTTTAATGACAGAACCTGTAACAGTGGCCCTGCAAGAGGCCTCCAGTGAATCAAGACCACATTGCAAAGTATGCTTTCCCACTTGTTCAGCTGCATGCAATAAATCCTGCATTTCCTTGTTTTCAGAACATTCAGAATTTGTCAACATTTTCTGTTTTAGCAGTGACATTAAGTATTGCTGTATTTAAGCATATGAAACTGACATTTAAAGCCCTTACAGCCAAGGTAGCAGAAGTGTAAACTTTTTTCCCCCATCTGTCCAGAGCCCTAGAATCCCTATCTGAGGGGACAGGGTTTTTTGCAGTAGAGGCCTTGACCCCTTTGGGACCCTGAGATATAGTTTCTGGGTCAGCAGCAGGGTTTTTATATAGAAATTTATGAGAGTCTGGAACCCTGTAGTATCTGTCTGGCTTAACAGGTGCAGGTGGTAAAGAGTCGGGAGACAGGCCGGACTCTGAAAATACATCATCTACAATGTCTAGAACAGGTGGAATAGCAAGAGGTCTGTGCTGAGGTAGTAGAAGAAAGTCTCTGAGCCTTTTCTTAGATTCTGAGTAATCTTGGCTCTCCCAGTGGAAATGCTCCCTCATAGTATGCAGGGTTTCCCCAAAGGAATAATCCTCAGGAGGAGAAGCTGAAGGAATAGATTCTTCAGCATCAGAATCCTCATAGGGAGGAAAACAGTATCCCTGTTCTGAAGAGGAGTCAGAGGAAATGGAAACCTGATCAGAAAAATCATATTCTGTGTCTTGCCTAGGCCTCTTATCAGGAGGGGGATGGGAACCCCTGATCAAATAATTAGGTCTTCGGCCATTTTAAGCATCTGTTTCTTAGGCATGGAAGTCTGTCCAGGAGAATGCTGTACTTGTTTCTTTGTCTTTAAAGCTGTTTTAGTATTTGCCTTGGAAGCTGAGGTTGGCTTGATATCTAACTGTGTAGGTCTGAAAACACCCTCAGAAGCCGATGCCTGCTCAGCGGCTCCGGACCCATCTGAGGGAATAGTTTCCGAGTGTCCAATACCTTGAGTATCCAGAGGCCTAGCTGTCTCCACGTGGGAGTCGGAAGCGGCCTGTGG
This sequence comes from Protopterus annectens, assembly GCF_019279795.1. Lineage (NCBI taxonomy): Eukaryota > Metazoa > Chordata > Ceratodontiformes > Protopteridae > Protopterus > Protopterus annectens. Next base: position 1,288,279,550 of record NC_056725.1, read on the forward strand.
TTCTGAGGTAGCAGGCGTCAGGGGCTGCGAAAGCGCCTCACTGAGAACCGGTGAACCGGCGACTGGCCTAGCGGAGGCCTCGTCTTCAGTTTTGGACCTCGGATGCCTGTCCTTTTCCTTTTCCTTGTGCTTTTTATAAACTCCAGTCATCGGTTCTTCCGACGGCATTATCTAATTAAACTTTCGGCCAAAGTAATGAAAAGCAAAATCGTACCAAAGCTTAATAGCGCGTTGGTTAAATCTAGCACAAAACCGACAGGTAGCAACATCGTGGTCAGCGCCTAGGCAAGGAATACAGTAAAAATGAAAATCCTTATGAGGTATTTGCTTCCCACAAGAAATATAATTGTTAACTTTTTTTGACATCGGTCTGGAGCAAGAAAAAAGTTTCCCCAATGAGGTACTTAACTTTATTGAAGACTTCGGATCTGAAATTCGATTTCGAAAATCTCAGGAGTCGGCCAACTGGCACTTGCAAACTGCTTCTGCTTCGGGCACCACGCGGCAAGAAATACTGAAGAAAATGGCGTCGGCTGCATCTTTTATATCCCTGACGCACTGACGTCAGGGAAGAGGCGACAGCAACAGACGCCGGACCAGGACTTTGGAATTCAGGCCGACTGCGGGTAGCCTACCAGCAGGATAACCCAAGTGTAATGACTGCAACAGTGAAACACGATGAACATTTCCCTTTGTTAAATACTGCCTATCTTCTGGGGCTGCAATGAATTTATTAGGCCTCCTCAGTATGGGGTCCATGGAGTCTGGAGAGTCCCACACATTTTGACTCACCAAACCCAGGAGTGGGTCGAAAGGTGGAGACACACACGAGGTGGAGGGGCGAGAGCCAAATGCCTCCAGGTATATCAACTCATCTTCCGAAGGGGAAAGGGACTTCCAGCCACCCCTCTGTTTAAGGATCTCCAGGATGTCTGAAAAGGAAACATCCTCAGAGGGTGACCGTGGGGACCCTACTGAATCCTCTAAGTCAGTATCAGAAGTGACAGACTCAGGGGAGTCTATGTGCTTCCTCTTACACTGTCTCTTCCAAGGAACCTCCTCAGGAGGATGCTCTGGGGAGGTATCGGAAGAGGAGGATCCACCGATTGTGGCTTCCTGGGGCACTGGCTCTCCACTCTGTGGGTGATGGAGGGATAATGAAGAGGTGGAAACCGGTCCCTTAGGGAGAAGTGAGACTGGAGCCGAAGGTGGAGCAGACTCACTGGAGAGCACACTCTGCATCACCTTGAAAGCACTGCGATCCTGGGCAGAAAGTGACTCCGGTCCTGAGAGGAAGGGAGATCTCCGCGGCACCGAGGAGGGTGGCTCCAAAGCCGATGTGGAAGCCAAACTCACCTGAACCGAGGAGCCGAGAGGGAGAGCCAGTTCCGACTCAACTCTCCACCCCAGAGCCGATCAGGGAGTGTCAGCCCCCAAGTCCCTCGATGGACAAGAGCATCGAGGAAACCAGAGCAGACGTCGGAGCCAAGATATCAATAGTGATTACTGGCTCCGGTGGTTCCTTCACAACGACTTCCATACTCTCTGGTTCCAAACTCGTTCAAGTTGGAGGAGGAATAGGCATAGTTGGGGATACCATTTTCGGCTCCATGATACGATGGGCTGGGCTTGAGAGAATTTCTGCTAGGGCCCGGGTCCGAAGCAACCTCTTCACTACCCACTCCACGTCATCATCTGATAGCCTGGAGGGTCTAGAGGAATGACTCAAAGCTCTGTGGTTACCTGCCACCGACTGTAATAAAGGAGATAGCGGCACTGAGCGAACAGGCTCCAAGGATGGTGACTGACTCCTTTTTTGGCTCCGCAATGGTTCCAATGAAGCAGATGGAACCGAGGGAGAACTATAGTTTTTGGGCCCGACAACTTTAGGAGCCAAGGAAGTAGCAATTTTGATGCTGCTTGTCGGCTCAGACATGGGAGCCGATGAAGCAGCCTTTTTAGAAGTATCCAATTTGGTAGTCTGATTTCCTTCATCCACTTTCAATAAGCCCCTTAAGATGAGCTTATTCCTCCACTCCTGTAAGACCCTGGTGCTAAAACTATGGCAGATAGAGCAGGAATCTTGAAGATGGAGTGGTCCCAGACAGTACACACAACTAGTGTGTCCGTCAGTTATGGCCATTTTTTGAGTGCAGGAATCGCACTTTTTAAATCCTGACTTGTGTTCCTTAGCTGGTTCCTTAAACATGACTAACTATACGGACAAAACACTAGCCGTAATAAAAAAATATAGCCTTAACACAATAATTGAAAGAGAAAGATAGTAAGACAGGAAGGTATATTTATTTATTTATTTTTATAGGAAAGGGAGGAGGAGAAGTCTCTAAGTTAAACGACTATCTCCTCCACCAGAGGAGATGCCAATAACTTAAACGGTGACTCCTAAGAGGGGACAAGAAGGAAAGGAAGGGAAAAGAATCCTCTAACTAAAATGGATTCTTAAGGAGATGACAAGGCCCAAAGAAAAAACAGCCGCAAAGGGAAAAATTGCAAAGTTTAAGAGAGAAAAATAGCACAAGGCTATTACGATAAAACTAGTAGGTTATAAGAGATAGTAATTAGAAAATAACTAGTATAAAGATATAAAATTTTACAAGCCTGAGCCAGTGAAGACAATCCCGAAGCTTCAAGCGGCAAACAAGATCTGGGGAATAGCTGCTAAGCACCATGGGATAGGACTCAGCCTCGAGCCAGTAGAAGCTCTTGAGCTTTAGTATATGGCCGAGTCAGAGCCGAGTTTCGGCTCCGAACCCAACCAGCAAAAAGGAAGGTGAGATGGGACAACATAACATCTGCTGCTTGTGTTCTGACAGCATGCATTGCTGTAGCTAGCAGGGCCATGTTTTGGTCTGTTTTGGGTAAACAGTCCTGACTCTTTCTGTCTGGGAAGTGAGTGTCTGCTCTTGACTTTCTTGTTTGGTCCTGTGAAGAAACTGAAAACACTGTCATCTGTATGTCTGGCAAGAGATTTGTGCATATTCTTAGATCAACTTGTACATCAGCATGCCCGATTGTGAAAATGTAAATAAGTTTAAAAAGTTAAGCCTTTCCCTGTTTAAACAGAGTGCTTAAAGAATCTGTCACTGCTTTGATACAGTTCTGACTGTACATGTTTGAGAAGGACATTCTGAAGTACAAACTGTGTAGAATCAGCTGAGCAATGAGTGATATCACTGGAATGTTGCTTGTTGCTAGGATATGATCTAAACACCTGATTGACAGAAAAATAATTGTTTTTACAGATGACTGTTATATTTTGAAATTAGACAGTTGAGACTGCTGAAGACAGTTGAGACTGAGAAGCTGTGCAGTTTGTCAAGTACTGAGCAGTCAGTGAACACCAAGAAAACAGAACTTACCAAGTAAGCGGTAAGCTTGCCTTGGCCTTGCAATTATATCTTAAGAGTAGATAAGGGGTTGTACTCTTTAGTTAGAGCAGGAAAGTTTAGTTATTAAGATAGTTTTTCTTGAATAATGGATTCCTATCCTGCAGTTTGATTTACATTTCTGGTGACTGAATTCTAATGTTTATTGACAATTATTGATTTTTAACTTTGTAATAATTTTACTTATTATTAAATGTTTTTTTTTCATTATTTTACATTGTGGCTGTAAACCAGTGTTTTTCTTTAGAGATTAAACAGTGCTTCTACCTGTTTGATACTCCTCAGGTCACCCCGAGGTCTGGCTATTCTGGTTATAGCTATCATTTATTTTGATAATTAATTTTCATAATTGGACACCCCTTTTGAACGGCATGAAGACATTCTGATTGCTGGCAGAATTTCTGTATTCATTTGGGGAAAGAGACACAGCTGGAAATCTGTGTCAGGCTTTCTCAGAAGTGTTTGGATGTCTGAGATTTTGAGTGTGAGTGTATCAGAGGTCTTAAACTGGGACACTTTGCTCTGAAGTGTGTAACAAGAAAATAAATTTGGGTTGACAGAGGTATATAGTCCAGTCAGAGAAAAATACAGCATGTTCCTTTTGTGCTCTTACTTAAAAATTGTGAAATATTACTTCTGTTTAAGTGACAGTCACATACTTGAGTCAGTAGGGAGGATTGAAGCTCCTTAGTTACTGACCCTGGATAGTAAGGGACATCATTTAATTGTTGGCAGTCCAGTGGGATATAGCCAGATGTCACATTGGAGGCAGTCCGGTGGGATTTAGCCAGATGTCATATTAATTGGTGCTAGCGGTGTCGGGTTTTTAACTGGATTCCAGTAGCCTGTGGGTTGTTGTCATCATTAAGGTGTACACTCTTGACACCCACAAAGTAAACATTCAGAATTTCAATACACCACAGTTTTATTTATTTATTTTTTTTAGTTAGATAGTCAGGGATAGCAAGCAAGGATGTCAGCAGAAGATTTTAGCAAGCTGACAAAGATCCAGCTGGCTAAGGAGTGTAAAACCAGAGGATTGGTGCATGCCAACCTGAACAAGGAAGCAATGATTTCAGCCTTGGTTGCAGCCACAGCTCAGAACAGCCGGTCAGAGGATATCCAGTTTGCTGTTGGTGAGGTGCAGCATGCTGAGATGGGACAGTCCACATTTTCTTCAGGGGACCTGAGAATCCATCTGGAGTTGAAAAGACTGCACCTGGAAGCCCAATGTCTGGAGGATGAAAAAAGGGAGAGAATGTGACGCCTGGAGGCTGAGGAAATGGAGAAATAGCGTCAATATAAACTGGAGGCTGAGGAGAAACAAGAACTGGAAGCCAAATGACTAGAGACAGAAGCCAAATAACTAGAGACCAAATGGCTGGAGACCAAAGAGGGACTGAAGCATTTAGAAGTTGAGGGCAATGAGAGACAGCACTGACATAAAATGGAGCTTCAAACCCTTTGAGAGGGTCATGGAGGTAATAGGGAAGTGAATAACTGGACCCCAGAAGCTGAAAAGGTCAGTAAACGTTTTCCTCAGTACAAGGATGGGGATGACTTTGATAGTTTTATTCATATTTTTGAGAAGGTATGTAGACAATATGATACTGACCATGAGCTCTGGGTTAAGCTCCTGATTCCCTTACTCCATGGTAAAACTGTTCAGGCTGTAGCAAAGTTAAATGATGTAGATTGTTTAATTATGGAAAAGTGAAATGTTGCTTGACTGACTGTTTCAAACTTACACCTGAAACTTATAGGAAAAATCTTCATGAACACAGACGCAAGGCAGGTGAAAGTGTATGTGATTATATTGCTGAGTTAAGTACTTACTTTCACAGATGGGTGAGTGGGTGTCAGGTCACCACTTCTGAGGGACTGACAGACCTTTTGGTGAAGGAACAAGTCCTCAGTATTTGCCTGATGAGATGAGAGTCTGGTTATCAGACCATGATGGCAACTCTGCAGAGAAGTTGGGGAGAAAAGGGGATCTCTACTTGGCAAGCAGAGCACCACTGCATAGGAGAGGGATACCCAGTGCTACACATGGACATAAGGGAACACATGTGGGGCAGTCTAAACCAATCCAACAGAGTACACCAGTAACAAAGGAAACTACTAATCCAAGTGCATGGTTAGGGATTAGATGTTTCAATGTAACCAGAGGGGACACACAGCAGTCAAATGTCGATCAAAGCAAGGTGAGAAGCAGAAGGTGAGGAGCCAGCAAGTGGTGATGACAAACTGCGAGTGGTAAGTTGTTTGCAAACAAATGGGGTGCCAAATTATCATCAAAATGTATATCCAATCTTAGCAGATGGTAAACAGGTAACTGCTAAGAGGGACACAGCTTCTGATATAACCACTGTGAGGCCTGCAGTGGTTAGAGAGGAGCAGTACTTAATTGGGCAGCCCACTCCAGTCAGTGCACTAGGAGGGACCCTGTTCCAAATATCTTTGGCTAGGGTCCATCTTGACTGGGAGGGTGAAAGAGGAAGCAAGCAAGTAGGTGTGTTCGAGGACATTCCTGCAGATGTCCTGATTAGGAATGATTCTGATGATACAGTACCTTGTGTACATGCAGTGACACACAGTCAGGCTTGGAGAAAGGCATGTAGGTCCAGTAGTCTGTGAGCAACCCAGAAAGATCCCATACCTGAAGCTGGGACTGGCATGGTGGCTATTTCAGAGAAGGTGCTATCTGGTAGCAGCAAGTCTGAATGTGACCCACAGCTGCTGGTGGGTACAAATACTGATGTTCCTTTGGATATGGTGACTGTGAGGATGGAGTTGAGTGGTGGTACCCAAAGTGACAGCTAGGCACAGCTGTCAGAAGTGACTAGACTTCCTGTGGAAGGGGAGATGGGGAAGGTCACGAAGGTTCAGTTGAGACAGGCTCAACTTAAACTACAAAGCCTGAGGGCTAAGGAGGCACCTGAAGCTCAAGGAAGAGGGGAGTCTGCATACTGAAACAAAGGTTTGTTGTATAGAGAATGGACTTCTGGAGGTGAGCTAGAAGGTGAAGTGATACGTCGGTTGGTAGTGCCTAGAGCTTACCATATGCCACTCTTAGCCATAGTGCATCACATTCCTTTCTCAGGACATATGGGCATAAGATGTACTAAGAGACATATTATGCAAAATTTCTATTGACCTGGGATTCCAAGGGATGTGGTAGGATATTGTAGGACTTATGACCAGTGCCAAAAAGTTAGTAAATTAGGGGACAAGGCTAAGGCTCTGTTAATGCCTTTGCCTGTTACTGAAGAGCCATTTCAGAGAGTGGCCTTGGACACTGTGCAATCCCTGAGTTCTCCAAGTTCTACAGGAAAGAAATACATCTTGGTGGTAGTAGACTATGCTACCAGATATCCTGAGATGATGGCTCTGTCATCTATTCAGGCTGGAAAGATGGGAAATGCTTTGATAGAAATCTTCAACAGAGTAGGTTTTCCACAGGAAATACTGACTGACTGAGGTGCCAACTTCATGTCAGACCTGCTGACTTGTCTGTGGAAGTATTGTGGGGTGAAACATCTAAAGACCACCTCCTACCCTCCAGGGGCAGCTTGTGCTATTGGATTGCCGGACCACAGCCCCCCAGCTGTAAACGAAAAGAAAAAAAGGAATAAAACTGATTAGAGAGTCCTGGAACTCTGCACATGCATGCTTGGTGAGTTCCCGGAACTCAACACATGCATGCAGGAATCTGGACTGCTGTTTAACCAGTCCATATTAGGAAGAGACAGCATCAGACTACAGATTCCCAGAAGTCTATGTGGTTACAACTGCATAGACTGAAGGAATTGGATTACAACGTCTACAGGCTGGATAGCTGCTCTCGTGGGAAAGAAGTTGGGACTTTGTGGAATGACACTGCTGCAGAAAAGGTACCGATGTGTGAGTGTGTATAAGTGTAAAATGCTCCAGTTAAATATACCTGGTGGCTAGAGAGAAGCTCAGGCTCAACCCCTGTACCTTGGGTGTATATAGCAAGAGTCTGAATTCCCTACCCACAACCACCTGTGAAAACTAGTCAGAATTTTTGCCTCATATTTTTGTTCTGCTCCTCATAATATCTTTGTTTTTTCTAGATTTTGAATTCACTAAATAATGACAGGCATTTGAATTTCAGACTTAATATTCTTCAGAAAGTACATGGTAACACAAAACATTTTATTCTAGCAATTTTCTAAGTCTATAAGATCAATATTTGAAATTTGTCCCTATTTTGAGGGCTGTATTCCCCCATTATTGGCTTTGTCCAGGTTTTTTGTGCTAAGAGGTTGAGAGCTATGGTAAGAACTGAATTCACTGAATATGTTTGGGGGCTGTATTACCCCATTATTGACTTTATCCAGGTGCTTTGTGATAAGAGGTTGAGAGCTATGGTGAGATCTGAATTCACTAAATTATAGCCATTTAAGTTTCAGACTTCCTATCTTTCAAGAAACGGCTGTTTTGGCATAGTGATATGTTGTGCTGACTCTAGTACACATGATCCTGGGTTCAAGACTTGGCAGTGAAATGCATAGTGGTAACACAACATTTTATTCTAGCAACTTTCCAAGATTATACAAGCAATGTTTAAAATTTGACCCTGGTTTATGGGCTTTTGCCCCCCCCCCCATAAATTTTGGCTTCTTCCAGATTTCATGTGCTGCAAAGTTGAGAGATATAGTTGAGTGTCAAATGGATTTTACAAGGAGCTGAGAGCTTCAGGGAAAGAGAAGTTTAGTGCTGCTTATGCTGAGTCTGCTTGCATTGTTAATAGCATAACAGGTTGAATGCTTGCTTTTGATGCAAAAGGCTGTGGGTTCTACTCCCACAGTATGTAGATGCATTGCTGATACTGTACTGTGTTGTACTTTTAAAGGGGGTGGGTGCTGCTGTCCTGAGAATGTCCTCTTTGTTGGAGATATCTAGTAACTATGAACCTGTTATCAGTTTGTCATCCATTCCCTATTGCAATATCACTAGCTTATCATTTTTTAATGTAACATAGGCAATTTATTCCTCAAAGGCAACAGACACTTTATTTGTAGATGAAACAATGAAATATAAAGTTGTTTGCTAGCAGCAACCTCTTCATTAGTTACAGACATCTTTAATGTGGAATTATTTAGATGACTTTTACTTCTGCAGAGATTGTGCATATTTACTGATACTGGTGGATTGTAGAAGTTTGAGTAGACTTTTATGATGGAAATGTTCTGAATTGGGGAGTTTTGTCATTATTGGTGCATGCATTTTGTTTCACTGTTTACTGGAAAAATGTTCAAAACAAATTTAAAATGCCATCTAACAACTGTACTGTATTATACAATGAATATAACTTAATACAATCAGGAAGGTGTATCAAAGAACACATGTATGTTTCATATGCAAGGGGCTTAGTTTATGATTTGAAAACAACCCAAAGCTAATCTTTATCTACCAATGGCAAAATGTATCTTCTTTGAATGTGGGTTTCAATGCTGTTTCAATGAATGTGAGTTTCAAGGGCAGAGAAGTTTTAATGCTAAGTCTGTTTTCATTGTGAGACTGCATTGCTTTGTTTAGCAGATGTCTATTAGTGTTTGTGCTGTAAAATGTAAAATAAAACTTCTAAATGAAATCCAAATCATCATAGAAGTAAAGCAGTATGCATTTATAGTGTTTATGGTAAATGGGGCAAAATAGCCAAGTAATGGGACATTGGAATGGCTGCAGGGGGGGGAGGCTCCATTCGACCATGATTTTGTGAAGGGGAAGGGTGGCAAACTCAAAGACAGCCACGGCTGAACTATACCTCTCAGCCGTCCAGATTTTCTCAGAATTAATAGATTTTTGCTTCTTATTTTTGGTTTATTCCTCATAAAATTTGTGGCTTTCTGGCAAATCATTTAGTAATGAAGTCACTAAATAATGACAGACATTTAGTTTCAGACTTCATACCCTTCAGAAAAATGCATGCTAAAGCAAGACCTGTTATTCTATCAACTGTCCAAGTTTACAGAAGTGCAATTTTTAGTACTGTTTGCATGTTCCCCCAATATATTTGGCCTTGTCCAGATTTCCTGCATTAAGAGGTTGAGAGGTACGTGCAAATAAATCACTTTATAGAATTAGGTAAATCCAAACCTCTCAACTGTACCCGATTTTGGCTCAAAATGTTGCTCTCTCCCTAATAATCCCCCTGCAAAATGACAATTTTGGAAAAAAACGTGGACGGTTTACAATTAATAAATAATTGTAATGATCAGAGTTATAGATTACTTTTATTTCAGAAATGCATGTAGATTTTCTTATTTTGTCAGCTGCTCAACTTAACATAAAAAAGTGTCCCTTCTCTGACAGGTTCCCAGCTGTATTGTGTGGCTATTTTATATTTCTGCATCATATTTTGGCCCGTTTTTCATAAAATTGTGGTTTTCTGGCAAATTAGTGGCAAATCATTAAAGACTGCAGTTAGAAAATAATGATAGACATTTGAGTTTCAGTTTTTATACCCTTCAGAAAATTCATACTAATGCAAGACCTACTATTCTATTATCTTTCTAAGTTTATAAGAGAAATATTTAATAATTGCCCTTATTTTTGGGCCTTTGTCCACTTCTACTTATGTCTTTGTCCAGACTTCTTGCTCTGAGGTTGAGAAGTACGACAAATGTGTCAGAGCCATCACCGTCAGCCAGAGACATTGTGACCACTCCCCCATGTAGTGACTCTGGATGTGTCCAAGCAAGGCAAGGAGCAGTTATGCAGTGTAAGTGTGCAGAGTATCCCCGCATCCAAGGTAGACACAAGTACTACAGCGGCTTTTCATCTGTCCTTGATTTTGCAGAATGTTCTGTTTTTTTGTCATATTTTTATACTGTTGATTTATGCTTATTATTATTCAGAAAATGCATGTTGTTGCATTGCCTGTTGCTTTGTGTTTAAGTAGCAATGCTTTAATGACCATCAGGTAAGCTTGTTTGAGATTGTAAGATGCAAGTAAGCTTTAATAACATGCTGTTAAAGAATTACCAACACTGAAAGCCTTTTTGTTGCTGCCATGCAGAGAATATTTACATAACTAGATAACGTATAGGCCTTAGGTATTGAAATGCATTTGACAGCATCTGTAATAAAGGACAGGATTACAGTATTTTCAAAAGCTCACTACATTTGTTGGAGACTTGCAGTCATCTTTGCAGGCTTTACCCGTAAACTAAACAGAATGCCAATCTATCATGTGTGGTCCATAACCTGTGCAGTAAACTTTTAAGCAATCTATCTTGAGCTTGTTTATTGTTTGATGTTCATTTTTTACTTTGATCATGTTTTCCCCATGAAACAAGTAGATAGTTATTGTCAGGCAGCAGGTCTTTTTTGGCTAAGAAATATTTTTACAAGTGGGGGTATCACAGAGATTGCTACTTTCAGCATGTTACTTGGTACTTTGATAATGCTGAATGTAAATTATAATTAGAACTGCAATGCAAGGAGAAGTGGTTTCACTTAAGTACTGCTTGTTTTTTTATACTTGATTTTGACTGGCATTCCAGTAATGTATTTAAAAAGTAATTTATTTTTTTCATGCCTCACAACCTTTGTTTACATCTAGATATTAAGTAAGCTGTCATGTAGCCAATGCATTGAAATATTTTTTTCCACTTCATTTAGTCTTGATTGGACTCTCATAATGAAGGTTTGGCACCCAGGGCAGTGTATTTAATTAAAGTCCCAGTTTTTGTGGTTTCAACCATAGTCACACCCCCTCCCATTGGCTCCACCCATCTAGCTGTCTCCTGCAGCCCCCATTTGATTTGAAGTCACCAGCCACCCCACTGCTAACATCCCCAGACTAATGGTCTAGTGGAGAGGTGAAACTCTACATTAAAGACTATGCTACGGGCATTTGCAGACCAGTTCAAAAGGGAGTGGGGCAAATATTTGCCCCATCTGTTATTTGCATATATGGAAGTACTGCAGAAATCTACAGGCTTTTCGCCCTTTGAGTTGTTATATGGGCATAGGGTGAGGGGACTTTTATATTTAATTTGAGACAAGTGGGAAGGTGAGAATGAATCTCACAAAGAGTCTGTTGTGGCTTATGTTCTCAACTTTCAGACATGACTTAAGAAGCTCATGGGTTTTGCTCAAGATAACCTAGCAATGGCTCAACAACAAAAGAAGGTGCTGTATGACAGGAATGCTCAGACTCAAGAGTATGTTGAGGACCATAAGGTGTTGGTACTCACTCCTGTTAGATATAACAAGTTACAAGCAGCTTGGGAGGGATGCTATGAGGTGGTGAGGAAAATCAATGATGTGAACTAAATTGTAAATTTGGTGGGTAGGAGACAAGGGCACAAAATGTACCACGTGAATATGATGAAACCTTATCATGACAGGGTGGCTCTAGTATTGAGCATTCACAGTGGATGGCAGGAAGAATCTGAAAGGGATATGGTAAATGATCTTTTGGGTGAGGCTAGGATTGACACCTCTGTGAAACAAATCACCATATCACCACAGTTAACTCCTAATCAAGTCTGGGAGATAAAAATGGTATTGCAAGAATTTGGGGATATGCTTACAGGGAAACCTGGATGTACTGACTTGGCGCAGCACCATGTGGACACAAGACTCCAAAAACCTATTAAGCGGGTTCCTTATAGGGTACCTGAAAGTGTGAAGCAGGCTCTGAAAGAAGAAATAAAGGAAATGTTAGAACTGGGGGTAATTCAAGAGTCTAACAGTCCTTGGGGCTTCCCCAGTAGTATTAGTACCAAAGAAGGATGGTATGAGGTGGAGTCTATGATTGCAAGCATATGATATAACCATACAACACTGCAGTGGGTTAATAATGCTAATGTGGATGGATTATTCAAGAAAAGAGTGGGTTAATATTCCCAGGTATACCCATTTTTTTTCAAGCGTCAGTTTTTAAGGGTCACTTGAAAAAACATGGTTGAGTCATAAGGAGGGAGAAATGCGAAGAAACGGAAAACACTGTCATCTGTATTAGCACGTCTGCAAGAGATTTGTGCATATTCTTACATTAACTTGTACTGTATATGTCAGCATGCGTGATTGTGAAACTGTAAATAAGATTAAAATGTTGAGTCTTTCCCTGTTTAAACAGAATGCTTAAATAACCTATACTGCTTTGATACAGTTCTAACTGCACATGTTTGAGAAGGACAGTCTAAAGTACAAACTGTGGACAATCATCTGAGCAGTGAATGATGTCACTGGAATATTTCTTGTTGCTAGGAGATAATTTACACAGCTGAGTGACAGAAAAATAATATTTTTTACAGCTGACTTATATTTTGAAATTAGACAGTTGAGACTGCTGAAGACAGTTGAGACCGAGAAGCTATGCAGTTTGTCAAGTAATGAGCAGTCAGTGAACATCAAGAAAAGAGAACTCACCATGAAAACTGTAAGCTTGCCTTGGCCTTGCTATTATATCTTGGAGTAGATTAGGGACAGTACTCTTGAGTTAAATCAGGAAAGTTTAGTTATTAAGATATAGTTTTTCTTGAATAACGGATTCCTATCCTGCAGTTTGATTTATATTTCTGGTGATTGAATTCTAATGTTTATTGAGAATTATTGATTTTCAATTTTGTAATCATTTTACTTATTATAAATGTTTTTCAATATTTTACATTGTGGCTGGGAACCAGTGTTTTTCTTTAGAGATTAAAGAGTGCATCTACCTGTTTGATACTCCCCACGTCACCCTGAGGCCTGGCTGTTCTGGTCATAACTATCATTTATTTTGATAATTAATTTTCAAAATTGGACACCCCTTTTGAAGGGCATGAAGACCCTCTGATTGGTGGCAGCATTTCTGTATTTTGGGAAAGAAACACAGCTGTAAATCTGTGTCAGGCTTTCTCAGAAGTGTTTGGATGTGTGAGATTTTGAGTGTGAGTGTATCAGAGGTCTTAAACTGGGACAGTTTGCACTAACATGTGTAAATGGAAAATACATTTGAGTTGACAGACGTATGAAGTCGAGACAAAGAAAAATGCAGCATGTTCCTCTTGTGCTCTTAGGGGAAAATTGGTAAATATTACTTCTGTTTAACTGGCAGTCTCATATTGGAGTCAGTAGTGAGGACTGAATCTCCTTAGTTACTGACCCATGATTGTAAGGGATGTCATTTAACTGTTGGCAGTCCGGTGGGATATAGTCAGACATCACACTGGTGGCAGTCCAGTGGGATATAGCCGGACACCACAGGCCTGTTTGCTATTCAAGGCATCTACCAGGTAAAGGCTGCAAGCCTACAGACTCTTAGATCATCTGGGACAAGACTGTGGATCACCAAACAAGCTGTGGCCTGCTTCTCATTTTGAGATTGGTGGTACTGTTTTGCTTCTGGTGAGAAAAGAAGAAAAGGAGTATTGTACCCCAGCTGAGTGAAGCTGTGGTGAGACCAACACTAGTAGTCAGGCAGTAGCCATTCAGGTGACTTTCCTCTTTTCATCATTCTTGACAAGCTAATTATTTCTTTCGTAAGTACTCAGTAAGTACTGCTTTTCAGTAAGTACTGCTTGATTTGTTTCTAACTTCACAATATCTGCCTAAATACTTCATCCATAAATCATCAGGGTATACTTATTAGTTTAAACCACAAGACCAAAAAACACTGAAAACTTGAAAAACAACAAAGGCCAGGACCTCTAAAAATCGGCTTTATTACACTTCTTGGAGTACATATTTTAGAAAACTAAAACACACGTCTTATATATGCTTACAATCAACACCATCAATCAATCAATTAATCAAATAATTAAAAAATTAAAAAAGCTCTTTAAAGCAACACTTGCCAATTAAAATCAACATTCATTCCCTTGGGAACTACGGTATCAAACTTTAATATATAAATAGCTTCTTTATGCCTTCACCCAAATTAAACTGATCCACTTTTTCCAAAATAGTGGCTTGTAAACCCCTTACAGAACCCACCCCCATGTGCTTCTAAAAATTTTGTGTCACTGAAATTTGTTCTTTATGATTATATCATGAATATGCTCAAGTAGCCTTATTTTAAAGGCCCTTTTAGATTCTCCAATATAAATTCTATCTCATGGATATCTGAGGGAATATATAATGCCTTCAGTGTCACATCCAAAATCTCCTTTAACCTCAAAACTCTGACCATTTAAGAACTTAAAATAAGGTACAATGAACTTGCATGCCTTGCATCCACATCATACAGTGCCCGTTACTAATAGTTTTAACTAAAGTCTCACTAGGATTTTTATATCTAGATTTAACCAAAAGGTTTTTTATACTCTGACCAACTCTATATGAAGCTACTAATTTCCTGGTCATCTGGAACAAAAGGTTGGACAGTCCAGTAGCTCAACAGTTTGTTCAGTACATGAGGGTGCTTTTGATAGCTTTTTCTTTGGGGTATTGGCTAGACCAAAATATGATGAATGTATTGGAAATGTTTTTCCCAGAAACTTTTGCATTTGGAAACAAGGTTCATTGTGAATTTCAGAAACTTATACCCTAGAGAGATGAATTTGGAGATGAATTTTTAAGTAATGTATTAGGTTATTCATATTGTTGATAGATAAAAGTATAAAAAGCAATTCTGTATATTAGGATTGTTATAAAATAATGATACAAAAATTGTGGTGTATTGTTCACATTACTTGATGCTTATATGTATATATGGTTTCTTCATATTGGGTACACCTCCTTAAAGGCATTCCATCGGGTCTTTATGGGTTAAATGGGCAGGTAATTGTGCAGTTAATTGTTTAATTAATGTGTTTAATGATTCACTTTTTATATAAAAAGACTGCTGCTAGTACAGTTTATTATTCCTTGAAGGCATTTGAGCCGAGGTGCCAGAAGCGTTAATAAAATAATTTGCAATTTTCTACTGAGTTTCATATCATGTGTTTTTTTGGTTCCAGTTTTCATTCATGGTTTTGGATTATGTCTACTGAAGGAGCTGCAGTGGTTTCAGGGATGTCCAAGACCTCTGGGGTGTCTGATAAATTTACCCTGTCGGATCTGTGGAAAGAAAGGGAAGACAAGTTTTCTTTGAGTGAACCATGGACTGTTGGCAATGGAAATGCTTTCTCTAGTAAATTTGAACAGTTGGAGAAGTTATTAACAAAAGAAGTAACCTTATATTATGACATTAGATTGTTGGAGAAATATCCAAGTTTGGATATTATTCCTAAAAGACTTAGAGTTGACTGGTTGCCAGCCTTTGAATTTTCTGATGAGGAGGCAGAGTTTTTGGAAGAATGGAAGGGTGTGTCTTTACAGTGCACCCTTGGTTGGCTTAAGATGTTGGACAAGTGTAACACAAGTGTTTTGAATAAAACTCGTGATAACATTTTCCAGTTACAAGAAATGCGTGTTTCTGAAGCTTCTGAAACTGTGTTTTCCAGTAGGTTGAATAACATAAAAATGCGTGTTACCAAGGTGGAGGGGGAAGTGACTGAACGTAAAAAGAAGAAGTTGCTCACAGATATTAATGATTACAAGAATGATTCGATTTTCTCTTGGCAGCGTAAGCCTAGGAGAGGGCGTAATTCTTCCAGTATTGAGAGTAGCAAATCACGTTCTTCACGTTTCTTGCGAGACTCTTCATTCTCTTCCACAGAGATGACAGCAAGTGGTCGGAAGAACGTTTCTTTTGAGGACCTTAATGCAAATGGTGGTATATCAGGGCAAGCATCAGGGCAGGCATCGACAGATCACATAGATACTTCAGTGCAAGGCAAGGGGCGGATTCAGAAGAACCAGGGAAAGGGAAGAAGAAATTAAGTCCGCTGTTGTGGCAGAAAAAGGATTCAAGCATCAATTTATGGGCTTCACAGTTAAATGGTTTGTTTTTTTATTAATAAAGAGGTTGTTTCTAATGGGACATGTAATGATTTAAATGTAATAAATTTGACTGATTTAACGATAGGTAAAGAGGCCAAGAATGTTTTACTCAAAGGCACAAAGTTTGTTCCACCATATTTTCCCACTCTAGCGGATGTGTTAGGAGAAGTTAAAAGATTTTGCAGAAAATTACACTTAAGGGTATTTTTTTTCGGAAAAAAGTTCTGATGCAATACCAAGTGTGGAGGATCATGACGATCCATTGTTAAATGTCTCTGTTTATGATAATCTATTTTTGTGATGGGGAAGGAGATGAATGTATTGCAAATGTTTCTGCTGAAGAATTTGAATTTGTCACTGGTTATGGGAGGTTGAGTTTGCCAAAAGTATCACATGTAAGCACATTTGAACCACCCAGGAAATCTCCTGTCATTACCATGTTTGAAACAATGTTGTGTAAACAGGTAGAAGTAGAGTTTAACAAGCTTTTGAAGAATGTTAAACAATTTAATTTGAGTAAGAATGAATATTTAGCACTCGAGGAGTTACATGCTTTAAATACACAATATAACTTCACACAGGCTGACAAAGGGGGAAACTGGGTGATCATGTCCAAGACAGATTATAGTAGGATGGCTTGGGACTTATCGGATGACAAAGTGTATCGGAAGCTGGAGTGTAATCCATTGGTAGAATTTAATTCAGCATTCTTGGATTTATTAGAAAGAGGTGAACGTTTAGGATTTTTTTTCAGCTTCAGATGTGAAAAAGTTGTACATCACGGAGCCTAGGAATGCTAGGCTTTTTGCCATTCCGAAGATTCATAAATGCCTGGACAAACCCCCAGGAAGACCAACAGTTTCAGAGGTGGGGGCATTTTTACAAAATGTTGGAATCCTTTTGGATTCTCAGTTGAAGATGCACCTCTGGAGAGTGCCATCATATATTAAGAACACCAAGGATTTATTGGATTGTGTTAAAAATGTGGAGTGGCAGGATGATTTTTACTGGGTGTGTGTAGACATAAAATCGTTGTACATCAGTATTAAAATCAAACGTTTTGGAGGCTGTTTCAAAAATGTTGGGTGAGGATCTGCATACTTCATTCATAGTCCAACTTTTGGAGTTTTGTTTAACTCACAATATTTTTGTTTTTGAAAAAAGTTTTTTCTGCAAATGGAAGGCACTGCCATGGGTGCTTCCTTTGCTCCTTCCTACACAATTTTGTATATGGCACATTCTGAAAATTCATCTTTGTATTTAAATGATTTTTTTCTAAGAAATGCTGTTTTGTACAAGCGATATATTGATGATTTAATTTTTATATGTAGGGGGGGTTCCTTTAGATTTTAGTTTGTTTATGGATGAGTTAGGTAGGAACAATTTTGGTTTGGAGTTTACGTACAGGACACAAAGGCATAAAATCCAGTTTTTGGATGTGGAATTGTATGTGGACTTTAGAAATGCTGTTCAAATCAGGCCTTTTCATAAGGAGACAGCTGTAAACAATTTTTTGTATGCTACTAGCTCTCACCCATCTCATTTGTTAAGATCTCTTCAACATGGGGAATTTAGATATATTTACCAACACTTCTAATAAGGATGAATTGGTAATGGAATTCAATAAGGTTAGATATAGGTTGCTTAGTAGAGGTTATTCACAGGAAGTGTTTTTTGAAGCTGAAAGGCAGGTTTTAGGAGTGAACAGTTTGGGAAATGGAAGGGGTGCCATGAAGGGGCAGTATATAAGGGAGAAGAATATTTATTTAGTACAAAATATCAACAGGATGCCATATATTTTGTTAACACATTTCTAGTTTTTCTGACACCCTCAGAAGATTAGTTAATAACTTGTGGCCTGTGGTTGGTGAGGATGAAAGTATGGGCAGCCTAGTAGGATTACTTTTTCTTTTGGTAGGTTTTTGAACCTTAAGGAATGAAGTTGGTGAACTGGGGTCTTTCCCATGTGGTAGATGTAGGGTGTGTAGCAAAATGAGAAACTTAAATGGGTCTACTATCAATGGAAAAAATGTTAAGGCTAGATTTCATTTTGACTGTAATTCTCATGGGCTAGTGTACATTTTAGGTTGCAGGTGTTCCCCTGTTATGTGGTATGTGGGACAGACTAGGAGGAAGGTGAAGCTGAGAATTTTAGAACATTTGGGTGACATCCAGAACAAAAGGTTGGACAGTCCAGTAGCTCAACATTTTTGTTCAGTACATGAGGGTGCTTTTGATAGTTTTTTCTTTGGGGTATTGGCTGGACCAACATATGATGAATGTATTGGAACTGTTTTTTCCCAGAAACTTTTGCAATTGGAAACAAGGTTCATTGTGAATTTCAGAACTTTATACACTAGGGGGATGAATTTGGAGATTAATTTATAAGTAATGTATTAGGTCATTCATATTGTTGATAGATAAATGTATAAAAAGCAATTCTGTATATTAAAATTGTTATAAAATAATGATACAAAAAATTGGGGTGTATTGTTCACATTATTTGATGCTTAGATGTGTATATGGTTTCTTCACAGTGGGTATGTTTCCTTAAATGTAGCTTGTCATTCCATCGGGTCTTTATGGGTTAAATGGGCAGGTAATTGCACAGTTCATTTTTTAATTAATGTGTTTAATGATTCACTTTTTATATAAAAAGACTGCTGCTAGTACAGTTTATTATTCCTTGAAGGCATTTGAGCCGAGGTACCAGAAGCGTTAATAAAAGAATTTATAGTTTTCTACTGAGCTCTGTATTATGTGTTTTTTTGGTTTCATCCAAGAACACCCAACCTTCAAAACTTGCAAAAACTGCCACTGTAACTGGACAATATGCATTAATTTCTTACTAAATCCACTATATGTTGTTACAAAATACATATTGGGGTCAATTTGATTATTTCTGTGATCACCATTGCCTGGCCTCCATCCCTTAATCTCACTTTTTCTATATTCATTATTAAATTTTAACCACCCTCTTTGTAGTATATCCTTTCCATAACCTCTTTTTTCAAACAGTCTAAAGGTATGACCCATCTCCTTATGAAAATATTCTTTGTCACTACATAATCTTAAAAGGCGTATACATTCACCATATGGTAAAGCCTCTAGTGTATGTCTAGGATGACAACTTGTGGCTTTCAAATAATGTATAGTGCCTTGAAATATCCTGTGTACCTTCATGGTGAATTCTCCACCTCCACTTAATCTTAAATCTGCATCTAAAAAAGAAACGTCCCTTCCTATCTGTACCCCATCAAATTGTAAACTAAATCTATTAACTTGTAACTCATTCAAAAATGTTTGCAAATCCTATTCACCACCTTCACATAAAAAAAAATCATCAATAAATGTATAGTATCATTTAACATACTGACAAAAAAATCTGTTCCTATAAATACATTCCAACTCAAATAACCCCATTGTTAGATTTGCATATGAGGGAGCAAAGGCTGCCCCCCATAGCTGTACCACATTTTTGATGAAAAGTTTCATTATTAAACTCAAAAAAAATTTTGTTAAGCAAAAACATACTAAAATCTACACTGTAGTCTGTTGTGGGGGATTCACCAAGAAAGAACGTAATAGCCTCTAGGCCATGGCAATGGTTGATATTTGTATATAGGCTCTTCAGATCTAAAGTTAGCCAATACATATTGCCTGTCCACTGTATTGACTTCAATTTGTCCAAAAAATCAAAAACATCCTTAACATATGCCAGCAATGAAATGACTTTACGTAACAGTAAAAGATGTAATAAACATCCTAAATTATAAGTAAAATAATTTCTTCCTGAAACAATTGGACATCCTGGAGGTGTCCAGAGATTTTTATGTATCTTTGGTAAACAATAAAATAAAGCAATACTACTTGTATTAGTATCAAACTTTTTCTTTAACTCATCATTAGTGAGATACCCTAATCTGACACCCCTATTGAGCAGTTTAAATTCCTCTATCGCTGTAAAGTATTCAGCTATGTCTACTTTATCATAAGTTTTGTCATTTAAATGTTCATAACACATTCTTAAATACTGTGACACATGCATAACCACCAACTTATTCCCCTTGTCTGAAGGTTTAAATACCAACTGCTCATATTTGGACATAGTTAACAATACTGACCATTCATCACGTGTCAAATTATAAACAATATTACCTTTCTTACTTAAAAACTCTCTTAATTCACATTCCACAAAAAAATCAACCATTTTGTGGAAATACTTAATGTCAACATCATGGAAGTTAGGAACATACTTGCTCTGTACCTTAATTTTACTAGTATCTAACAAATTGTAAGCATTACAAACTTCATCTGAAGCACACGAGTAAAAACTGTCATCTTCAGTACTTGAATCTAAATCAGTCTCAGTTAAACAAACATGCTCATCGTTCCACTTGGAACCAAATATACATTTTAGCTGTAATTTCCTAACCAGTCCAAAAATGTCCCATTTAACAATCATGTAACCTTGGGACAACAGTAGGAAAATATTTCAATCCACATTCAAGCACTGAAAGTCCAATATTTGAGAAAACATGTCCAGACAAGTTAAAAATATAACCGTCTTTATTACCATTTACTTCGTTTGTTGTAATTGTTCTGTGGGTAGTGGGAATCCCACTGGTGGGAGAACTGACCTTCTCTTTGCCGTTTTCTGTTTGGAGGTTCCCCATATCGGCCATTCGGCCCATTCCAAAGGGTCTGCTGGAATTCCGCCGGTCTCTGTGCATTCGGTAGGGGCGGATACTCATCCCCTCCATGAAACTCTTCCACTGCTGAGGAAGTTTCATAAGATGTACACATGGAGGAGAAAGAATGTCATTACTTCCTTAAAACCTTACATGACTTCTGTTTCTTCTCCGGTTGGCTCTCCCACCAAAGGTCATACCATCGTCATAATCACGAGTATCTCGCAAAAGCTTCTTTTTCCTCTCTAAAATTTCATCTTCAAAGGATTTGAGTTGATATCTATAAACAATTTGTCTACAAATTCAGAGCCTGAGCTTGAAATAAGATTAGTGCACATAGTCCCGATTTCAGTCCATAGTTCTTTTTGCTTTAACCTGTCTCTCTCAATGAGAATAGACAGCCACTCAACTGTGAACTTATGTGCGGCTGCAACCCAGCGTTTGTGAAATAATTTATCACTGTCATTATTTAAATCAAATAATGCAGCTGGGTCCTCTATAAGCCCTCAACCCACTAGGGGTTATATCCAGTTCAAGATACTTCGTAAGGCTCTGAATGTTAAAAAAAAACACAGTTTCTTTCCTCATCAGTTGCTCTAATTTATCCCATAATGTCTTGTTCTCAGGATTAACAGTACTCACAAACCTCCTTCAGATAGTAGAAAACTGATTAAATAGACGATTATTCCTTTCTTTTCCCACTTATTCCTCTCACACTGCAACTATTACCAAATGAAGACTGTAATTTCCCTGGATTGGACTCAGATGGGTGAACCACATAATTGTCTAACGAACGCTGAGATGAATCCATAGAAGAATTTCTAAACACTCTTGACAAATCCACATTAGGGTCACTGGCCATGACAACGGCAAAAACCACAAGACCAAAAAACACTGAAAACTTGAAAAACAACAAAGGCCAGGACCTCTATAAAATCGGCTTTATTACACTCTCTAACGTCTTGGCTCAAAATGCCTTCTAGGAGTACATATTTTAGAAAACTAAAACACGTCTTATGTACACTTATAATCAACACCATCAAACAATCAATTAATCAAATAATTAAAAAAATGTAAAAAGTTCTTTAAAGCAACACTTGCCAATTAAAATCAACATTCATTTGTTTTTACTAATGCCCTCACCCAAATGAAATTGATCCACTTTTTCCAAAATAGTAGCTTGTACACCCCTTACAGAACCCCCATGTGTTTCTAAAAAAATGTTGCGCTACTGAACTTTGTAAGTACTGCTTGATTTGCTTCTAACTTCACAATATCTGCCTAAATACTTTATCCATAAATCATCAGAGTGTACTTATTAGTTTCCCTCAAGTGTTTACCAGTCCTCTGTTTAGCTACAGACACCTTGAATTGACATTTTTCCTGTAAAATCACCATTGAAATTTTACCAATACCTAGTTGCACACAAGACAACTACTTTGCAGTGACAAGTACTGCCACCAGAGTTGCAAACCATATACTCGTGACATTACTTTATATTCTCACTCCAACTGTTTAATCAATAAAAAAAGGGTCTGTTGCCATGGATATGAACTTTCCCACAATTTCCATTACCAGCTTGGTGGATATGGGCATCTTAAGGAAATGCAGAAATTGCCTCATGTTTACTGACAACCAGTTAATTCTCAAACTGATATGGTATGTGAGAGATGTATTGACACAGTGTCACTGGAGGCAAAACTCTTAACATAAAAGCACTACTAATGTCAATAAGGTTGTCAGTAGTACACACACTGCACCCATCACACACAATTCAAAGCAGACACATAGACCCATGTATGCTGAGGCATTTAAATGTAACCTTCCTAACCCAAAAGACCTCCTAGATGAAGTACACATAACAAACATCCTCAGCAACCCAGAATGCACTCTTTCAAAACAACATCCACATTAACACATACAGGCACATCTCGTGGAGCTTCTACTTCTAAGTCCATAAGGCAAGCCACCACAGAATCCCGCATTCTAGTCACTGGAGACTCCACTGTGAGAAACACTGATGTCCCTTTCACTAGGCTGAGTAATAAGAAAGTCGCAGTCAGTTACTTATCAGGGGCCAGGACCCATCACAAAACATCACTGAGCTCTCAGAATATGTGTCCCAGGCTGGTATGAGCCTAGCACTGAGCAGCATTTTACCTTCTTCAAGGATGATGCCACAAAATGAGCAAAAGATGACAGACTTTAATAACTGACTTAGTTTCTGGTGTCATTCTAAGGAGGTGCAATATTTGTCAGCATGGAAGGAGACGGTCAGCAGACCATGCTACTTTGCTAGAAATGGTCTACATCTCTCCCCTCTAGGCTTCTGAATATTAGCTAAAACTTTGTCCTGCATCACAGCGCCTTTTTTAAGCAGTGCCAAACTCAAAGTACTTCTGACATAGCAAATCAAAACCAAGAAAATCTAAAGGTGTTACTGCTCAGTGCTAGGAGTCTAAACAAAAGACTCCACTCTCTAGAAGCTCTGTCCACTCTAGAGAATGCTGATTTCTGTGCATTCACTAAGTTTAAAGCCAAAAAGAGCACACCAACAGTGCATGGTTTGGACCAGCAACTACACAGATAGGGACGAAAGGTGGAGGTGTCTCAGTTTACGTCAAAAATAAATAAACCTCAAAGCTAATCAAACAAGATAATGCACTTAAGCTTCTCCGTGTTCAAATCACCATAGGCAAAATCCAGTACCACTTCCTTGCAAGATATAGGTCCCCCTCTATGACGCAGGAAACCCATAGCATATATTTAAACTTATTGGAAACACTCACCATCCAACCCAATACTATATTCATGGGTGACTTTAAATACCCCACTATTCATGGTGGATCGTATATGACACCAAACATACAGGCACAGAGACTCTTGGATTTTATAAACACAGACTCATTGGGCCAGACTGTCAATACACCAACAAGGGGAGCAACCATACTGGATCTGGTCCTCACTAATATTGGAGAGTGCTGCACACCCCCTAGCTAATGTCTTCTCTGGAAAGGTCAGATCACAAAATGGTCTCCTTTGAAGTAAAAATAAAACCTGGAATCCAAGATAACCCTGGAATATTCAGGAACTACTCTACAGCTAACTTCCTGCTATTAAATGATAACCTGGCAAAATTTCAAGCCCCCATAAATCCTGAAACACTGCTGCCTGCTCAGAACTGGTCACAGAAACCCTATACAAGCATGTTAATAGCTACATAGAGGCAGCTGTACCCCAGGAAGAACTCAAAAACCAAGACACCCTGATGGAATCACAACATCAAAAGGCTGTATAACAGAAGGAAGAAAATCCTGGCCAAAATCGGGAGATGCAGCACCCAGCTGGACAAAAGCACTCTCAAACTAAACAAACAACTCAGAGGACAAATAAAGTCTACCAAAGCGAAATTTGAAGTAAATTTGGCCTCCCAGGCCAAGGACATCCAGAAGGCATTCTTTAGCTATGTCTGCAACCTCAAAGGCAATACACAATTGTGTGCAGAGCTCACTGTAAATAGAGCCACCTATACTGAGCCAGAAGATATAGCAAACCTACTGGTCGACAAATTCAACTCCAATTTTTACCCTGTCTCCCCATTAACCTTCCCTCAGGAAATACCATCAAATATAACTCCCTCGGCTATCACTAGAGGTTAGGTCATTAATGCTCTCTCTAAGGCCAAGAACATGGCATCAATGGGTCCAGACAATATCTCAGGATGCCTTCTAAATAGCACAAAACATGATTTATCAGGACTTCTGGAATAGCTATTTAACTGTATCTTCCAAACAGGCTTCATGCCTCATGAATGGAGAACAGCAACACTCATCCCTCTGTACAAAGGTGGGCCATCAACAGACCCTGGAAACTACAGACCCATACGTCTCAGTAGTCTCATATGCAAAGCCATGGAAATAATTATCATGGAAATGATCAATAATGACATAAGAAACCTCCAGGCTCAGGACCAAACCCAATTTAGTTTCATCAAGGGCGGGTCATGCTTGTTCAACCTGGTGTACTTCTTTGAGAAGGTCACCAAAGCAATGGATGAGGGCAAAATGGTTCATACTGCCTATCTTGACCTGGCCAAAACATACGACACCATCGCCCACTCTGGCATTGTTGACAAACTTAAGAAGTTAAGTACAAACCCTTATGTCACCTGGTGGATAGCGAGCTGGCTCACAGACAGGACCAAGGAAGTTAGAATTGGGGAGTTCAACTCTGCAAAGAGGCCAGTCATCAGTGGAGTTTCTCAGGGATTGGTCTTGGGACCACACTTTTTTTGTATTTACTTCTCTGAAGTCAAGGCCAATGTCAAATGCCTCTGACTGACTAAATCTGCAGCAAATTAGGAGCTGTTATTGAATCACCCACTGACACTAATGTTCTCCAGGAAAGGCTGACATAGACAAACAACTGGTGCTGAAGTCATGGACTAAAACTAAATGCCAAAAAATGCATACCAGTATCCTTCAGGAAGTCATCTACTCCTGGTAACTATCTTATTAAAACACATCCCTACTAGTTGACCAAGTAGTCAGAGACTTGGGGACAAACATATACAGTAATCTAGCCTTTGACCATCACATGTCTACAGGAGTGAGGAAATCATACTCTGTTGTGCAACTTATAAACAAAGGTATGGCATCTAGGTCCAAGGAAGTCATTGTTCCACTGTACTTGGCATTCATCAGACCTATAACTGAGTACAATGCTCCCTCTGATATGTACCTAGGCAGGTATATCCAACAACTGGAATGTCCACAGAAGATCCTTAATAAAAGAATACAGTGCATAGGTAATATATCCTATGCAGAACATCTCAAGGCCCTAGTCCTGTATTCTGTCTCCCACATGCTGTTGAGGGCAGATCTATGCCTGGCATACAAGGCATTGTCAGACCCCACTCTGATGGACCGCCTGCATATCGGCAAAACAAACAGCACCAGAATTATCCATTCTAAAGACTTAAACCTTGCATGTGATATAAAAAGGACCTGCTAGAGAGACAGGTATTTATCCCAGAGACTACCCCCTTCTCTGGAACAGGCTCCCCATCCATGTGAAGCAGAGTTCTTCAAAACGTTATTCAAGTGCAGCTTGGAAAACTGGATGGGGAACAGGAAATTCATCCCTAGTTTGGCACCTGTGTATCTAATGGACCCAGGCAGCCTATAAATGGTTTGTCTCCCAGGCCTCTGCTTCTTAACATTCCACCTCCCAAGCCCCTTCTTACTTCTGTATATCTGTGTACAACATGGTCTGCCGGGGCTGAAATGCTGCATTTGTGGTGCACTGCATCTTCATGCCAGACCATGACAACTGCACCTTCTTTGTCAAAGAAATAGTAATAGAAGCTGCAAGGTAATAACTCTGATAACAGGAGAGTGCAGTGGTGAAGGAATATATATGATAACATGAGTGCTTACTAGTAGTGTAATCACTCTGATGACAGGACAATGCAGTAACAGCAGAATAACTGATAATATATTAGTGCAATGACAGTGGAATATCTGATAACAGAAAAGTACAGTGGTAGAATATTATCTTTGCTAACAGGAGAATGCAGTGCTACAGGAAAATCTCTGATAGCAATAGAGGGTAGTGATAGCAGAATATCTCTGACAACAGGAGAGGGCAGTGGTAACAGAATATCTCTGATCACAGGAAAGTGCAGCGATAGCAGAATATCAGTGATAACAGGAAATGGCAGTGATAACAGAATATCTCTGCTAACAGGAGAGGGCAGTGATAGCAGAATATCTCTGATAATAGGAGAGGGCAGTGGTAACAGAATATCTCTGATAACAGGAGACGACAGTGGTAAGAGAATACCTCTGATAACAGGAGATGGCAGTGGTAACAGAATGCCTCTGATAACAGGAGAGGGCAGTGGCAGGAGAATATCTCAGATAGCAGAGGGCAGTGATAGCAGAATATCTCTGATAACAGAAGACGGCAGTGATAGTGGTGCTTCAGTTTACTGTTCATGTCTGCTTGAGCACAGCTGTTGGTACTGTAGATGGTGCAGGGATGATATGTTTAAAGAATGAGATGCCAATTTAAGAGATGCTTGTTGCTCTTGTAGTGTAGTATCATGTTCATATACCACAGCATCAATAACGTTTAGCAACAACAAGTTGCTATGTTTTACATCTTTTTCAGATGTATTTTTATCTGGTAAAACAAAACAAAAAAAAACACAAAGTGTATATAGCTTATTTTTGTCGTTTGCTTTGGCCATATTATGAACATTAAGAAAATTGAAAAGGCACACACACACACACACACACACACACACACACACACACACACACACACACACACACACACACCTCTGTCTCTCTATCACTCTACCACTGTATCATTCTATCACTCTATCTACTTATCTACCTTCCTGGCATAGCTCCTTGTTTCATACCAACACTTATGAATCCACTGAATAAGTCTTTTAATTGAGATCCAAAGCACAGTCCATTACTATATATTTATTTGTAATCTGCATCAAATTATGAAAGACCAGATGTTAGTAGACTATTTGATATTACTGCCCCTGATATTTAAATACAAGAATGAGGCACTAATTAATCATTAAGTATACACTATAGATGAAGTAATTTTGTTCTAAGCTATTATCTTTAACAGTATAATATACTAGAAGTACAACTGAAAATGGAAAAAGCTTATTTAAACGCATCACTGGTTCCACTTAGCACACAAGCAGAAGAGAGAGAATAAGAAAGAAATACTCTATGCATTGCAGAACGTAATTTAAGACCTACATATGTTCAAGCTTTAGAAACAGTGAATGATACAAATGATATAAACGAAGACAGAGTTGAATAAAGCCACAAAAATAAACAAGATTAAGGTGGAAATACACACACATTAAATTAACACATAAAACAACTGTAGAAATGTTTAACTGGGATAACACTGATAAACCCATAGCATCACTCGAGGAAAGGCGAGAAGGCAAAGCACCAAGATGAAATAATAAATGCTATTATACACCTAAGAAAGTGTTAGTATAGCTCTACTGAGAAAGTAACGAATCACTTGGACATCTTACACAGTCTGACTACAAAGAAGTTATGTTCTTACCATAACATTCCATCTGTGTTGTTGATCTTCATTCACTCATTACTGATGGGTTTCGGTTCCATCCTCGGAACCAACTCAGCCGATATAACAAGCTCACATCAGCCACAAACTCTCAAGCTAAGACTTACCTATACTGCCCCTCTCCTCATCTCTCAGATTGAGTTTGCCCGTAAGGATAGAAAAAGCAGAGGCTTTATCTGAGCAACTGCCCTATGAGGTAACCAGGACCAAATCCAAACCTCCAGGAGTCTTTCTGAGGGGGGGTGGGGGTAGGAGGGTGGGACGTAATAAATGAACAAAGATCAACAACACAGATGGAACATTATGGTAAGAACATAACTTCTTTATCTGGTGTTGTTAATCTTCATTCATTCCTTGCTGAGGGGGCTGAGTCTCTAGCTACTTTATGTCCTGGGAGGCCCTATGAAAGGATATTCCTGAAAACCACTGAGCCAAAGGATGTTCTTCCCCTGGAGACCATATCCAATTTGTAATGAGTAATAAAGGTATGAGGTGTTGCCTAGGTAGCTGCTGTGCAAATGTCGTCCATAGAGGCTCTAGAATGAAAGGCCACCAAAGTGGACACTGATCTGGTGGAGTGAGCCTTGACTTTAGTTGGTAAAGTTATTTTGTTCTGTTGATAGACAAAGGTAATGCAATCTCTTAACCATTTTGATAAAGTGACTTTGGAAACTGACTTGCCCAATCTTGGACCTGAAAAGGACAGGAACAGTTGGTCTGATTTCCTGAATAATTTGGTTCTGCTTAAGTAAAAATGTAATTGTCTATGTACATCTAGCAAGTGTAAATGGTATTCACCTTTGTTAGAAAAGTTTGGGAAGAAAACTGGCAAATCAATGGACTGGTTGAGATTTGAGTCTGAAATAACCTTGGGCAGAAAGGAGGGGTTAGTCAGAAATGATACTCTCTCTCTTTGTGGAAAATGATGTATGGGCGATTTACACACAAAGCTTGTAACACTGATATTCTCCTGGCTGAGGTAATGGCTACCAGAAATAAGGCTTTCCAGGACAAAAACTTTTTATCACAGGTGGTTGAAGGCTCAAATGGTTGACAAGTTAAAGTTTGTAAGACTAGTGTCAAATTCCAAGGTTCAATGGGATCTTTTAAGAGGTGGTCTCAAATGCATGACTCCCTTTAGGAAGGTTTTGCAGAGATGGTGGGACATTAATGAAGAATCATTAAAGCCATTACGAAAATTGGAGATAGCTGCTAAGTGAACTGTGATGGTAGAGGCTGAGGCTCCTGATTGAAGCAAAGTTGACAAGTATTCTAAGACCTTATGGACTGGGACTGAGAAAGAGTTTAGTCCTTGTTCTTTAGCCCAAATGACAAACCTGTCCCATTTACTAGGACAAAGTTGGCTGGTGGATGGTTTACGAGAGTCCAGAAGTATCCTTCCCACTGGGGAAGATAAATTATTTTGCCTGGTAATAAGTGGAAGTGGAAAAACCAAGCAATCAGCTTGAGATTTGGTAGGTCGGGATGGACCAGCCCCTGTGGATGAGACAAGAGTCCTGAGGTTGGATCCAGAGTCCACGAGCGGTGAACCAGGTGAGGCCATAGGAAGGGGAACCAGACTTGACAGGCCAATAGGGTGCAATGAGGATTACTTTGCTTCTCAACCATTGCACTTTCTTTAAAAACTGTGAAATGAGGGGGAATGGAGGAAAGGCATAAAGTAGACCCGGGGGACAATCATGTATCAGAGCATCTCTTGGTTACTCCCCCAGAGAGGGGATTAGGGATAAGTAGCTCCTGCATCTGTGGTTCTTGGGAGAGGCAAAGAAGTCACAGCAACGCTGGCCTTAACAACACAATATTTGTGTCGCTACTACGGGAATGAAAGACCACTCGTGAGGCATCAGAATGTTTCTACTCAGTTTGCCTGTAATCACATTGGAGTTCCTGAGAATGTGCATTGTTAAGAAAAAGCAGATGGAATCCATTGCTCATTGCCACACTCTCAAGGCTTCCCAACATAATGGGTAGGATCTGGTTTCTCCTTGCTTGTTGATGTACCAGACTACTGACATATTGTCTGATTGGATAGCAATTGTCCCTGATGGGAGGGTCGCTTGGAATGCTTGCAACGCTAAAAGTACTGCCCTCAGTTCTAGGACACTGATATGAAGATTGGCCTCTAAGGGGGACCAAGTCCCTTGAACAGTTCTTCCCTGAAAATACCCCCCGACCCCATCAGGGAGGTGTCCATGGTCACTGTGGCTTTGGATTGAGGGAGTGAAAAAGGACGACACCGTAACTCCTCTTCTGGCTTCATCTACCAATTCAGATCTTGTTTGCATCGGTTTATTATATGGATTGGGTAAGACATTGGGTGTATTATTATCGACCACTGAGATGCTAGGAGCCATTGAAGCAGC
Organism: Protopterus annectens; assembly: GCF_019279795.1. Taxonomy (NCBI): domain Eukaryota; kingdom Metazoa; phylum Chordata; order Ceratodontiformes; family Protopteridae; genus Protopterus; species Protopterus annectens. The sequence continues at coordinate 1,288,310,015 of NC_056725.1, forward strand.
CTCATATGGAATCTTGCTAGTGGGACCAGAGTGATTATTGCCACCATGGAACCCAGAAATTATAAGACCATTCGGACTGGAACTAGGTCTTGAGAGAGTATCGCTTGGAGTTGAGATTTCAACCTTTGTAACCTGTGATGAGGTAAAGTGACTAGGCAGAATTTTGTGTCGAACGTCATCCAAATGAACTCAAAGGTTTGAACCGGCACCAGCTTTGACTTTTCCTTGTTTATTGAGATTCCTAGCATGTTTACCAGTTTTAGAGTATAGAGTACGGCTTGAAGCAGTAGACTCTTGGTTAGAGTGATAAGGAGCCAATCATCTAAATACGGAAACACATGGAATCCTTGCAGTCTCAAGTGAGCTGTTACTACTGCCATGCATTTAGTGAAGACCCTGGCAGCTATGGAGAGACCAAAGGGCAGTAATTGAAATTGGTAGTGACTGGCTCCCAGCTGGAAGAAGAGATATCTTCTGGATTGTTTGTCCATTTTTATGTGGTAATACGCATCCTAAAAATCTATGAAGCACATCTAATTGTCTTTTTCCAAAAATGGAAGGACAGACTGAACTGTGACTATCTGGAATTTTGTTTGTCTGATGAGCTTGCTCAGAATGTTGAAGTCCAAAACTGGCCTCCAGTCCCCTGTCTTTTTTGGCACTAAAAAGAATCTTGAGTAATATCTGGATCTTATTTGGTCTGGTGGGGCTATTTGGATGACACTTTTTTTCTAACAGTTTTAGAACGTCTTGTGCTGCTGCATCCCTCTGATTGGGTGGAACAGTGGGGATTCGCCTTAGTGGCCTGGGGTAAAAGTTGGAGTGGCTATGGTAACCTCTGGTCATTATCGTCTGCACCCAGGAATCTGATGTTATCAAGTTCCAGGCCAAGTGGTGCAGAGAAAAAAACATCCCCTGACTGCTTCCAGAGGTAGGTAATCAGGCCGCTCTTCAGGAGAGCTGATAGGGCTGCCCAGAGAAGGAATCCCTGGAGCTCTGGTTTCACGGGCTCCCTCTGCCATGGAAGGGGCATCTTCCCTATGAGTTCCCCCCTCTGCCCTGTGGAGAGAGGTCACCACGTGTGTCACAAAAAGGCCCTTGGGATTTTTTGAACCACGTTTTCCCGCCTCTCCGATTCCTGGTATAGGATTGTTGAGGGGCAGAGAAGCGTACGCCCATGGCAAAGAGGGTCTTTCCATCTCTTCTCACACCTGGCTAAAGTGTCTTTAACATTTGGGCCAAACAAAGAGGACTCATCAACAGGAGCATTGATGAAGAAAGACTTCAAGGGGTCCGGAAAGTCGCACAAGTGCATACAGGAGTGACGTCGCATGACAACGTCTGTACCGGCTGCTCTGGCTGCCCCCTCGGTTGTACGGGTGATCAACCGCATAGAGTAGTTAGAAATGAACTCTAGGGTGGCAAGCTGAGGGGCAACTTTGTCACGTACCTTATCAGGTAATACCCCTGCCAAGGTTCCTGAAAAGTCTGTAATCAGGTCCCTCTGAAGATGAGTAAAATGTGCTAGATAGTTCAGTGACAGTATGGCGAAGGTCGCTGGAGCATAAGTCCACTTCTCTAGTCTATCTATCATCTGGGACTCCTTTTTCGGAGGATGGACAGTCGAACTTTCTTCAGCAAGTTCTTTTCTAGTGGCTGCCACCACCACCACCATAGAATCTGCTGCAAAGCCTCTGGACCAGTGGGGCTGGTCTTGTGGAGGAGAGAGAATTTTATGAGGTCTTCGGGGAACTGGCTTAACGGTGTCAGGGGCCTTCCAAGCACACTGCATGATGAGCTTGACCAGCTCATCCGCAGATACAGTCACCCAGGAAGTAGAGGGTCAATCATGGAAAGCCTGCAAAAATACAGATTCCTCAGTAGAAGGGTTGATGGACTTCCAGTCACTCCTCTCTTTCACGATCTCCAGTATATCTCCAAATGAGACATCCTCAGGAGGTGACCATGGGAACCCTTCTCCTTTATCAAAATCTGCATCTTCAGTGAGGGATTCCTCAGGGGAATCAACATGCTTCCTCTTGCACATTCTCTTGCTCGGTGGCTCTTCAGGGGGAACATCTGAAGAAGACTCCGAAGAGTGAGTGTCCTGTAACAGGGTGTCTTGCTGCTCCTGTGCCTGATGTCCCAATGTAGTGGGCTGTGACAGCTGCATACCAGAGGAAATATAAATGTCTGGTTTCGACACTGAAGGGGCCAACTACATGCTTGTGGAAGCAACACCCTCTCCATCACCTGGAAGGCAGGCTCACCTGAAAAGGGATGGGAGTCTGGAACTGAGAAGGACAACCTTGAAACCAGGGTCACACCCTGCTCCGATGAGCCTACCTCCAGGGATGGAGCCCCGAGAGGACTAGGAGCTGTCAAAACAACCGGAAGTATAGATGACGCCATAGAAAAAATCGGCACCGAACTAAGGGTCACTGTGCCAACAGGCCAGTCATGATCTTGAGAGTGGATCAGCTCCAACTAAACTGTGGTCTACAGTGTAGGCTCCGGAATCGTGGAAGACTGCAACACAGGAATCGAAGGAGTTGACATCGGGATAGGCATCAGTACCGAGGGCTCCAAAGCCTGAGGGAAGGTTGAAGGAGAATCATATGTTGGACTCTATGGTGAAAATCCCTAAGTTCAGGATGGAATGGAGGTCTTGGATGGGGCTAGGATGCCTCTGGCTACTAGGAGCTGATCAACAAGCCTCACTACATCCAGCTCCGAAAGACTCCTGGTTGAACGGGTGGATAACCCCAAAGGGGACTCTGGCCTTTCAAGAAAAGGACTGAGCTGTTGTCAAAAAAGGGGTTGATGGACGGGGAGTATCTTGTCCTGGCTAAAACTTAACCTTTCTGCATTGAGGTTGAATATTGTGATGGGGAGGGAGTGACCAGATTAGAGGGAGACACTATTGTTGGTGCCAAAAGGGTGTCTAGTACCGAGGAAATTATCGGCACCGTAGCAGAAATTATGGCTGTCAGTTCTGTAGAAGACGATATCATCAGCACCGTGGAGGGAGCTTTAGGCTCTGGTGCCGAGAGTGTCAGTGCTGACAATTTAGGAAGTTTTGTTTTCAGTTCAGTACGAGTCTTAGAAGGCTATGGTTCCTTAGAACTAGGAGGTGTTCGAACCAAATGACTTCTCTTTTTAATGTCTTTCTTACGAGGTGTTCAAGACCGCTGCCTCAGATAGTGCCTCTGAAAAAGTTTTTTTAAGAGTTCTTTTAAGATTAATTTATTTTTACACTCCGCTAAAGTACAACAGCTGAATCCTTTCCAAAGTTCACAAGGAGGTTGAACCTGGAGGTGCGGAACTCCAAGACAATAGACACAAGAACGATGCCCATCGGAGTTGGACAACTTTCTACCACATTTATCACATTGCTTAAATCCACCTGTCCTTTTTTTATCAGACATTATGACTATGACTATCCAAAAACTATCCAAAACCTAGTCACTACAGCAACAACATGATGGAAATTTTGTCGCAGTTTGTAACTCAAGCAGAGACAGAAAGACTGAAATTAGATTTTTTTTAAGCAAAGTGTTAAGAAAGGGTAAAGAAGGGGGAGAAAAAGGGAGGAATACCAACGATGATATGACAATTACCACAGTGGTAAGGGAGGGGCCTGTACCATCAGTGGTATGAAGAATATGAAAATGGTAAGAAAAGGGGAGAAAAAACACTCTAGGAAATACAAAGGGTAAGCAAAGCTATCAATAACTTGTAAGAAGACTATTTAAAGAAAGGTGAGAATATTTTTTAAGAAATAGAAAAATCACAACTATTTAGCTGAGAGCTGGCTTCACACGTCTTGTATACTATGTGGCAAACGAGATCTGTGGAGATGAGGGGAGGGGCAGTATGGGTAAGACTTAGCTCGAGAGTTTTTGGTTGGCGCGAACTTGTTATATTGGACAAGTCGATTCCGAGGATGGAACCGAAACCCATCCGAAAGGAATGAATGAAGATTAACAACATCAAATTAATATTTACAGCTGTTGAAACACCTTTGAATAGGAATAAGGCAAAAATGAAATTGGCCATCTCTCCTCACTTAATTAAAATATGTTAAAATTCCAAACCTCCTCACAGAAAAGTTGCAAGGCAGACCCTATGAACAGTACTAAATGTGGGGGGGGGGGTTAAAAATTAAAACATAATTCGTGATAAAGATACTAAAAAAAGAAAAAAGAAAGACTATCAAAGTGGTAAATTAGGAAACATGCAAACGAACTTGAAAGAATAAGATTTTGTCTTAGCATGAAATTTGACACATTTAATATCAGGTTGAACTACATAAATTAATCTTGGAAGAAACTATTACAAATTGTAAGAAAGATAAAATATCAAAATTAAAATTGCAAAAATGATGCAATACCTAAAGAAACAAATAAAAGAATGGTATGTGTTGTTAGAAAAATAGATAGGGTGCTAATTTGCTGATAACGGATGTGATGCCCCAACACTGGCCCAGTAATCAAGGAGCCTCAATCCTCACCATTGGCAACAGTGGGGGACGCACACACTGGGAGGATGACAAGTATGCACACAGTAAAGTGCAATTTCCCTTAAGAGCACACAAAGGCCACAGTCAGTCTGGGGCTGGTTTCTCCCTCTTTCTCCAGATCCCCAATAATTCTCCCCACTGGCACAGCTATAGAGTTGAAATCTCAGCTGAGTGGCCAAGCTAAGACCACCAGCACCCTCTCTGTTCAACCAGTGCTTTGTGTCCCTGCAGACGTAGCTGACACACACACACAGTTTGAAATTTGCTTTATACACACACACACACACACACACACACACACACACACACACACACACACACCTGGGAAAGGGTGGTACAGGTTTACCAGCTATGCCCTCTTTTGCCCAGACCATAAGGTAGTTATCACTGCCACCAGCCGACTCTTATCAGCAACTTTAAGGTCCTTAACAAAGGGTGTCCAATCCTACTGTGTAATGTTACTATTAATTCCAATGGTAGTTTGACCAAGAGCAAGGTTATCAGGCGTGGCCTGTATAGTGTTACCAAACACATATGCAAGTACTCTCAGAGCTTAAATATGTCTCACAGATATCAGCCACAAAGATGGGTTTAAATATAATTAATAAGAAATAATAGAAAAACAAGAAAATACTCAGTAAATCATCACAGTAACTTCAGAGTTCAAAATCACAGGAAATATTTAAAACACCATTGCAGGACAGTCTCAAATAAATACAGAAAAGATCTAAACTAATCTTTATTATATTCCTTACTGAATCTAAAAGGAATTACTGTATCCTAGTTAACTTACTTAAAGCAACAAGCAGGCAGAAGTGGTGAGTGGATGTTTCCATGTCAAAGACAAAATACAAAATGCCCACTCTCTCTCAGACAGTTCTTAAATTAATATCTCAAATATTGCTGCTGGGATACTTGCAGCATGACATTGCTTTTTGTCACCTCACTTCAGTTCCCAAGCTAATAAACAACAATTGCTAGAAACTGCTATTATTTAGCATCTCCCTGTGAAAATACATATCCTTCAGATGTCTGCAACTGCTGGAAGACATAAAACAATAAAAACACTTACAAAACAATGCAGAAGGCTCCCTAGTTCTAGACAATTTGTCTCCTTGCTGCACTGAAACTAACTTTTATAGCACAATTATAAAACAAATTTAATTTCAACTATTTTTTTAAGTTTTGAAAGTTAACCCTCTATGTCCTAGTCCCCACTGTTAAAACATATAAATTTACACAGGTACAATAGTTTATATACATTTCTGTTCTTTTCCTGTAGGGTACAATGTGGCTACATCCTTAAGCTCAGTACTTTACACACACACTTCTGTACCAGCAGCTTGATATACAGACAACATACAGTTATAATATAGTGGTAACACACGTAACTGCATCCTGCTGATATTCACAAATGATATATAACTATTTGCAAAATTCCAGATAACTGTGCTGGCAATATCTCCTTCTGTCACACTTCTATATAGATCATATTAACATTCATAAATGATACATAATTATTTACAAAATTCCAGATGGCTAGGCTGGCAGTATTTCCTTTTGTGATATTTCTCCCCTCCTGAAACCTCATGCTAGTTTTCCAAGTGACCCTTGAGAAACACTGCTTGAGAGGGGTGACTATCTCGGAATACATCACCCCATACCCTGTGCTGACAGCCCATCTGCTTTGGCATTGCTAACTCCACTACGGTGCTGCACTGTCATATTATATGCCTGCAACCCAAGGCTCCACCTTAGCAACTTAGCATTTTTCTGGCAGGCTCGATATAGCCATGTTAAGGGATTGTGGTCTGTAACTACAGTGAATCTCCTTTCATACAGATAAGGCTGAAATTTCTGCAATGCCCACACTATGGCTAGGCATTCCTTCTCTACAGCTGCATAGCATTCCTCCCTGGGTTGGAGCCTACAACTGAAATATACCACTGGGTGCTCTTCTTCCTCTGAGGAAACATGGCTGAGTACAGTCCCCACCCCATAGTTTGAAGCATCCGCCTGCACAACAAATTCTTTGTTGTAATCTGGACTGGCTAACACAGGGAGGTCCTCCCAAAGGTCCTTTATGTTTCTGGAATGCCTGCTCACATGCTGGAGTCCACACTACCTTATCAGGCTTGTTTTTCCTTGTCATGTATGTGAGTGGAGCAGCTATGGTACTATAATTGGAGACTAGATTTCTGTAGTACTCTGCTATCCCTGAGAATGCCCTCACCTGCTTTTTGGTAAAAGGGACAGGCCATGCCTGAATGGCTTCCACTTTGGCAGGTACTGGCCTGATTTTACCACTCCCCACTCTATGTCTCAGGTAGGAGACCTCTGCTATACCCACCTGATATTTGCTGAGCTTAATGGTCAACCCTGCCCTCTGTAGCTTGCTTAGCACCTCCCTGACGTGCTGAAGGTGCTCTTGCCAGTAATGGCTGTAGACAGGCAATATTATCCAGGTAAGCAAGGGTGAAATCTCATGCTCCTGCTAGCATATGATCTACCAGCCTCTGGAAGGTTGCTGGGGCATTTTTCATCCCAAAGGGCATCTTCATGAGCTCATACAACCCGAAAGGTGTCACAAAGGCTGGCCTCTGTCACAAAGGCTGGCCTCTCTCTAGCGCTGGGAGTCAATGGCACCTGCCAGTAACTAGATCAATAGTGGTAAGGTAATTAGCCCCACCAAAGCTCCTCTAGCACTTCATCTGTCCTAGGCATGGGGTAAGCATCTGACTCTGTATGACTATTTAATTTCCTGTAGTCCACACAGAACCTGGTGCTACCATCCATCTTTGGTGCCAGCACCTCTGGGGAGGCCCAGGGACTGTTGGACTCCTGGATTACCCCTAGTTCCAAAATGTCCTGTATCTCCTCCCTCAGAGTTTGTTTGACTCTCTCAGGTACCCTATAAGGGGCCTGCTTAATAGGCCTTTAGGATCCTGTATCCACATGGTGCTGCACCAGGGTGGTGCACCCTGGTTTCCCAGTGAATATGTCCCCAAACTCCAGTAATACTGCTTGGCTTTCTCAAACCTGGGTAGGGGATAGCTGTTGGGACATTGCTACCCCTTCCACTGAGGTGTCAGTCTGAGCCTCACTGAGGAGATCAGTCACCAGATCCCCCTCAGACCTCTCCTGCCATCCACTGCAAATACTCAGCACAAGGTCCCTATCATGGTAAGGTTTCATCATGTTAACATGGTACACTTTATGCCCCTATCTCCTGCTTAGCAGTTCTACCATGTAGTTAACATCACTGACCTTCCTTACCGCATTGAAGGGTCCCTCCCAAGCTGCCTGGAGCTTGTTGTGTCTGACAGGAATGAGAACCATTACCTGCTGCCCCACAGCATACTCTCAAGCTAGAGCATTCCTGTCATATCAGACCTTTTTCTGCTGTTGGGCTTCTGTCAGGTTCTTCTGGGCCAAGGCCATGAGCTCGCTCAGCCTTATCCTGAAGTTTAAGGCATATGCCACAGCAGACTCCTTGTGGGATTTACACTCACCCTCCCACTCATCTCGGATCAAATCTAGAGGTCCCCTTACCCTATGCCCATACAGCAATTTGAAGGGTGAAAAATCTGTGGATTCCTTGGGAACCTCTCGGTAAGCAAACAGATGGAGCAAATATTTGTCCAACTCCCTCTTGAACTGGTCCTCAAATGCCCACAGCATGGTCTTGAGTGCAGAGTTTAACTTCTCCACAAGACCATTAGTCTGAGAATGGTAGGGGGTGGTCTTTAGGTGCTTCATGCCACAGTGCTTCCACAGAAAAGCCAGCAGGTCTGACATGAAATTGGCACCTCTGTCAGTCAGTATTTCTTTTGGGAAACCTACCCTGCTGAAAATCTCTAACAAAGCATTTCCACCTTTTCTGCCTCAATGGAGGATAGGGCCACTGCTTCAGGGTATCTGGTAGCATAATCTAGTACCATTGGGATATACTTTTTCCCTGTGGGACATGGGGTACTCAGAGGCTCCACAATATCCATAGCTCCCCTCTGAAATGGCTCCTCACTCACAGACAAAGGTATCAAAGGAGCTTTGACCTTATCTCCTACCTTGCCGACCTTTTGGCACTGCTCACAGGTCCTGGAGTAGCCTGTTACATTCCTGAAATTCCCAAGCCAATAAAAGATCTGCATAATACATCTCTTGGAATGCTTTATGCCCATATGCCCTGCAAAGGGAAAAGCATAGGCTATGGCTAGAAATGCCAGGTGGTAGCCTCTGGGCACTACCAACTGCTGTATTCTCTCACCCTCTAGCCCTCCCTTTGGGGTCCACTCTTTATACAGTATCCCTTTGTCCCAGTATACAGATTCCCCCTTCCCTTGAAAATCAGGTGCCTCACTAGCTACCTCTCTCAGGCCTTGTAATGTAGTGTTTAGTAGCTGAGCCTACCTCAACTCTCTCTCTCTACCCCTTCTCAGCTCCCCTTCCACAGGTAGCCTGACATCCTCTGACAGAGGTGCCTCACTGTCAGCCTGGATACTACTACTCACCTCTGCCCTTGCAATCCCTCTGTCCAAGGGAACATCAGTACCCACAAGCAGCTGTGACACCTTCATCCTCACTTCTACAGGGTAGCTCCCTCCCTGAATTAATCACCTCACCAGTCCTGACTGCAAGTGTGCAGTCTTTGTGGGTCCCCACAGGATACCAAACCCACAAGATTGTCTTTAAGCCTGACTACGTGTAACTGCATGCACACAAGATACTGCATTATCAAAATCATTCCCTATCAGGGCATCTGCAATTACATCCTCAAACAGACCTACTTGCTGGCTTCTTTTTCCACCCTCCCAGTCAGGGTAAAGGTATGTGGAATGGGGTCCCTCCTACAGCTCTGACTGGAGTAGACTGCCCAAGCAAGTAGTGCTCCTCCTTAACCATTGCAGGCTTCACAATAGTTAGGTCAGAGTCTGTGTCTGTCTTAGCAGTGGCCTCTTTTCCATCTACTAAGACAGGGTATAACCTCTTGTGGTAGTTTGGTACCCTTGTTGTCTACAGACAACTTACTGTTGGCATTCTGACAATCCTACTTACTGGTTCTCCCTACCTTTTGTTCCCCACCTTGCCTCTGTGGACATCTATATGCTACATGCTCTCACTGGTTGCATTTAAAACATTTAACCCTTGGTCCTGAACATGTACCTGGACTACTGACTTCCCCTGCTACTGGTGGACTCTGTTGGGGTGGTCTAGGCTGCCCACCATTGGTTCCCTTAGACCCATTAGCAGCACTGGATATCCATTTCCTGTGCAGTGATGTCCTGCTTGCTAGGTATAGGTCTCCCTTTTTCTCCAACTCATCTGCTGAGTTACATTCTCTATCTGCTAACCAGACTCTCATGTCCTCAGGGAAAGTGCTAAGTGCTTGTTCCCTCACCAGGAGGTCTGCCAGCTCTTCAAAAGTGGTGACCTGACATCCACTCATCCACCTATGAAAATAAGTGCTTAGTTCAGCAATATATTCACATACATTTTCATCTGCCTTGTGTCGATGCTCACAAAACTTTTACCTATAAGCTTCAGGGGTTAACTTAAAACATTCTAACAATCAATTTTTGACCAAATTATAATTTACGCAATCAGTATCAGACAATTTAGAAATAGCAGTTACACTCACCCAAATGCCCATATTGTATAGATCAAACGGCTGACCTTTTACACATGTTCTGGAGTTGTAAATGTATTTTTAGGCTCTGGAATTCTTTGAAATTCCAACTACAAAAAATGGGATATCAACAGTCTACACTTTCTTGGGAGTTTATGATTCTGCATATTCCACCAACTAATTTGGATAGATCCCAAAGGATCATACTCGTAAATATCTTTTTGTTAATGAAGCTATATATAGCTACAAATTGGCTGAACCCATCCCAGACTTCATGGGAAAATTTCAAGAGTGTAGCGATAAAACATATCTTAGCACATAAATTATTAATTAGTGATCATAAGAAAAGTGTAAATAATACAAAAATATGGGAGCAAATCTTTAACATTGTCTTAGCTTAAGGTTCCATTCCACTTTTCTCTGGGAAGTACAGACTAACTATTGAGTTGTCTATAGATAAGTATTATACTGATACTAGATTTTTAGTCTTTTTTTTTTTTTTTTCTCTCTGTAATATCTATTTAGAAGTGTATAGTTATGTATAATGACTCTATGTAACTGTTGGAAGCATTCATGTATATATTGTAAATAGGTTGTAGTATTGTATTAACATTTAGAATAAAAAGAAAAATAAAGAATTATTATTGAAAAAAAAAAGAAATAGCAGTTACAGCTTTACAATGGATTAAGGGGGTCAAGAACGGTACTCAGAGCCCTTGGTCAACATTATACTGTTTACATACCCTTTCAAATATATGAATGAAACTAAAAAATCCTCTCAGCTAGCTTCCTTCGTACAACACGCTGATGATTCGACCATAATATGCATTTCTGACAGCTTAATACATCTTCAGAGAATTACTCAAGAAGCCTTTAACTCTGTTGAAATTTGGCTGCAGGATAATAACCTGCCACCAAATCCCAAAAATCTAAATTACTTCTCTTTTTACCAAAATCCCATTTCCATTAACAAAAAAAAAAACTTTAAAATTTCTTTTTTAAATGACAATATGATTGAAGCTACCCTACATGCAAAACTACTCAGCATGACAACAGACAACAATCTTAAGTTCCATTTATATATCCACAACAGCAACAAGAAAAAACATACAAATAGGCACCCTACACAGAGTAAAGAAATTCCTTACAGAATCAGCCAGGGTAACTCTAGGTACCACATACCTCTTACCCTCTCTCCTATATGGAGCTCCTATCATAACCAACCTATAAGCCTCACTTAGTTCTAAACTTCAATAGTGAGGGTGGAGCCAAGATGGCCAACTGATATCAGCTGTTTTTCACAGCTCTTCAAAGTCAAATATTTAGACAGGAAAACACTTAGTTTTCAGAGTTAATTTTTATAGAAATCTAAATATAACATCCTTCTCTAAGTTTATTTTAATTTTTCTGGATTATTTTTAAAATATTCCTGTAAAATTACTGAAGACTTTCATCACAGAAAATGAGAACATCTAAACAATCTCATACTGACACTGCCTTGAGAAAAGACATGCAGTTGATGGCATCCACCCTACAAGAACTCTCCTTAAAAATGAATGGTTTCAACCTAAACTTAGACAACCTTAAGAAGAACCGTCTCAAATCAAACTTCTTCAAGGAATTACTACAGCAGCACCAAAGCAGAATATCAGATATGAAAACTGCATCATTACCTGATATGAGTGACAGGCTTAAGGAAGAGGAACTCCAAACTGACTTCCTTTTAAAACAAAACACTTGGTTACAAAATAAACTGGATGACTTGGAGAACATAAAAATAAGGTGTAATGTCAGAATCTTTGCACTTCCTGAAAAATCTGATGGAGATATATCCTGCACAAAAGATCTATGACCAATAAATCTAAGCAGAGCAAGCAGTTCGGATACAAAATAACACACTGGACTTGTAGAAATGCTATTTTAATAAAACAAAGCTTTTGGGAACACAGATCCCTTCATCAGTGTATAAAAAACAATATCAAAACTTCCATTTAAATACTAAAACAAGCAAGATCACATGGTATAAGCCCCTCAATAAGAATACAGACATAATTAAAAACAATCAACACATCAAAAAGCAATTAATACAAAGTTAACATTAACTTAGTAGCAGCTTACTTAAGAGACATTTGCTTTAACCTCAAAACTGGTTTTAATGTAACCATTGTGTTTAAACCAGGAAAAGAGTCAGCGTTCAAATGCAGGATCCATTCATACTCCATCAGTTCTAACTTGTTATTATGGTCACATCCTCTTATATTTTTTACCAAAGTTTGCATCACTATGAACCTATATGTATGCTCTGGACCACTATTTAAAACATGCTTAGCAAGGGGATTAGTTAATACTTTCCTTCTGATATCTGAAAGATGCTCAATAATGCAGTCCCTTAACCTCCTAGTTGACTTTCCTACATAGGAGGGACAAAAAGAACAAGTCACTAAATATGCTATGAAAGTTGTGTTGCATGTAGCAGAGGACTTGAAGAAATATTTCTTTTTAGTTACTGGGTGAATAAACTCACTCTCCTGACTTATAAACTTACAGCTAGAACAATTTAGACATGGAACAGTTCCTTTCTTATTAAAATGTACATGGGAAATAGTTAACTTCATATCCTTGTAAAAGAGATGTTGTTTTAAATTCCTAAAAGCAAATCTGGGTCTATTACTGATATACTTACCTATCTGTGGCATTGCTTGTAGTATAACCCAGTTCTTGGCAATGATATCACTTACAGTATATGAAGCTTTACTATAGCTCATAATGTACCTAAGCTTTAACTTTTGCTTACTATTGGCTATGCTGTTCCCATCTATTGAATTTGAGAAGTAAGGTTTGGGCACTATTGTCTCTTTCACCTAAAACTTCTCATTTTATGTTTTCTAAAAGACGCTCATCATAGCCCCTTATTTTAAAATCAGACAACATCTCATTCATTTGACAAAGGCATCTATCCATGTCAGTATTATTCCTACTAACTCTCAAAAGTTGACGTTTTACAATTCTCCTAAATATACACCCTGGGTGCATACTCTTCTAATGTAGGTACCCATTCGCCTGTACATCTTTTTTGTAGACTGTAGTATCAATCCTATTCCCATTCTTAATCAAGGAAACATCTAAGAACTGTATATTGTCCTTAGAGAAGTTCATCTTAAATTTCAAAAAGTTTGTTGTGGTGTCTATGTAAGACACAAACTTAAGCAATTCCTGTTTGTTGCCACCCCATATTAAACAGACATTGTCCACAAACCTCTTAAAGAATGCAATCTTGTTATAAAAACATAAATCATTGTTAAAGATAAATTCAGATTCCCATCTACTCAGGGCTAGATTTGCAAAGGTGTTGGCTACAGATGTCCCCATGGCTACTTCTGAGGTCTGATGGAAAAGTTCGTAAGGACGATGTCTAGCAACTCGCAGATAGGATAATAACCTGCCACCAAATCCCAAAAAACTAAATAACTTCTCTTGTTACCAAAATCCTATTTCCATAAAAAAAACCTTTAAAATTTCTTTCTTAAATGACAAACATTACTGAAGCTACCCTACACACAAAACTGCTTCGCATGACAACAGACAAACTTAAATTCCATTTATATATCCACAACAGCAACAAGAAAAAACATAAAAAAACAGGCACCCTACACAGAGTACAGAAATTCCTTATAGAATCAGCCAAGGTAACTCTAGCTACCACTTAAATCTTACCCTCTTTCCTATATGGAGCTTCTATCATAACCAACCTATAAGCCTCTCTTATTTCTAAACTTCAATAGTGAGGGTTGAGCCAAGATGGCCAATTGATATCAGCTGTTTTTCACAGCTTTTCAAAGTCAAATATTTAGACAGGAAGATACTTAGTTTTCAGATTTAATTTTTATAGAACTCTAATTATAACATCCTTCTCTAAGTTTATTTTAATTTTGCTGGATTATTTTTAAAATATTCCTGTTAAGTTTACTGAAGACTTTTTCATCACAGAAAATGAGCACATCTAAACAATCTCATACTGACACTGCCTTGAGAAAAGACATGCAGTTGATGACATCCACCCTGCAACAACTCTCCTTAAAATGGATGGTTTTCAACTAAACTTAGAAAACCTTAAGGAGAACTGTCTCAATCAAACAAAAGTCTTCAAGGAATTAATACAGCAGCACCAAACCAGAATATCAGATATGAAAACTGCATTACCTGACATCAGTGACAGGCTTAAGGAAGAACTCCAAACTGACTTCCTTTTAAAATAAAACACTTCGTTACAAAATAAACTGGATAACTTTGAGAATAGAAAAAGTAGGTGTAATATCATAATCTTTGCACTTCCTGAGACATTTGAAGGAGGTGACATTGTCAATGTCTCCTTCTTAAACAAATGGATTCCTGAAATTTTGGATCTTCAGGAAGGACTTTCTTATGGCAGAGAAAGGGCTCACAGAACCATTGGGAAACCAGCTACCACATTAGTATCATCACTATCTAGTTCTATTGTGGTACCATTTCTTTCCTATACTGGCAAAGAATGTGTTCTCAAAACAGCCTGGAGGAAAACAACATTAATATTTAAACAGAACCAAATAAGATTTGATAATGACTATTCTACAAGACTTTTGAAGATGAGAAAGAAATGCTGGCCCCTTGTCAAATTACTTAAACAAAACAACATTATAGCAAAAAGTATCTACCCAGCTCAGATTAAAATTAATTTTTCAAATGAAGTAAGAATCTTTAGCAACTTGGAAGAAGTTTCTTCCTTCACAAAAAATAATAACATTATCCCTATTCCTGAAGATATGGATTGGACATCACCAACACTCAAAAGAACTTCAGAAAAGAATAGCTGGTCAGAGATGGAAAAGAAAAAAAAAACAGAAAACTGACACCAAATCTGCCAATGCTACAACATCTCTCAAAGCATCTACTTCTAAATAATTTATGCTTTATATGTGCAATGATTCTTCTCTTACTTTAATTTTCCCACAGTTCAGAGTTACCGAGTGTTTCAGTAAATTCTACTACTAAAAAAATCCCAAACTTATTCACTTAATCACCTAGCCATCAAGTATTACAGGTAACCAATTTTATTGTATTGTTTTAAAGCCTTGTCAGTACTGAGTTTTACATATTCATCTATACTAAATGGTATTAATTGTTTGTGCTTCTTAGGGTGTATATACATATTATTTAAAATATGCTGCTCCTTTTCTATAGTGCTTTATTACACATAAATATCACTTTTGTTTAGTTTTAAACTTAAAACTTTAATAACAGTTTATTTCCCTTTAAATATTATTTCTACACTTAGTAATAGTGTTTTACATTCACGGCCATTTTGTTTTTACTTGAAAATGACCATGGATGATTGCAATGACCTTTTTAGAACCTTTTTAAAGCTTTATTTAACAGTTTATACATCAGTTTTCTCAATAAAATTGTTTTTTGACCAAAATGAAGCTGTGCTTACCTAGGATACATGCCTTGAGCCATTTTACTGCAAACTATCTTTCCTGTAGTATGCTGAATTCATTGGTCCATTCTCTATACTGTTACACAGGAGTTGGATACATGCCTTGAGCCGTTTTACTGCGAACTATCTTTCCTGTAGTATGCTGAGTTCATTAGTCCATTCTCTATACTGTTACACAGGAAGTTAAGGGAAATGTTTTTACTGTTGCATTTCTCTTCACCCTTTCTCAGCATGTAGTGCTTGTTAGCAGATTCTACAGAAATTTAATGATAGTCATACTTAAATATTCTAAATAATTATATCTTTGAGCTACAATCACTTATATGTAATTGATGCTGCAGCAGGCTGTCATGACTTTTGATTTTACAGCAAGTAAGTGGTGATGACATTCATATTAATGCAGCACATTTATAACTGCATCATTAAAAACAAAAACAAACTGGAACCACAGAGACAAAGAAAAAACTCCAAATTACACTCTTGTCCTGCAGTCCATACCCAAAAACAGCAAACACGAACTAAGAACCAAAAACTGAATTTATTGAGCGCTTTCATTTCACTACAGTGGAAACTTCATCAGAATGAAAAAAAAACATTATATACAACCCCATTTTAAAAGTCCCTCCATTGTCTAACTGACCAATCAGACACAAATGTAAAACCCATCAATTAAACATTTAAAGAGACAACCTATTAAGTCTTGTTAAAACCACTTAGTCTAATACAGAACATATATGTTTATGTATACTTATATAAATATGTAAAAAAAAGTTTTCATTTTATACAAACGTGTAAAATAAAATACAATACAAAAATTCACATCTCCATGTGTTTCAATTTTAATAGACAATTTATTGAGCAGGTTTCATTAATACCTGGCCCATTTGTGGCATTAAGTTTTAACTGCCATTTGAGCTCACATTTAAAAGATGCTCATCTGTTATAAAGCCTCTTTGGTCTTTCAAAACTTGTTCTATAACAGTGAACTTGAAGGAGTGCGAAGGAAAGTCAACTACGTGTTTGGCCAGTGCATTTTTCATATCATTTTTTTTTTATACTTAATAAATGTTCATACACCCTTTCTTTGAATTTCCTACTGGTTTCCCCACATAAAATGATTTACATTCCATGCAGGCAGCCAAATACGTTACATGGGATGAAGCATATGTAAAAAAAACTTTGTAACTTAATAATGACATCATTCACCACAAACTCATGTCCAGTTAAAATATATGGGCACTGGGCACACCGACCACACTTGTACATGCCCCTTCTAGTAGCACTAACTGAACCTGAAGATTCTAATAAGTTTTTAAAAGATTTATCTTTTTTAAAAACTGTCTTAGGGCATTCACCCACAGCCTCCAAGATTCTGTTATCACAGGCCAAAATCAACCAATTTCTCTTTAGGCAACTAAAAACATTATTCCAATCTAATGAATAAGGTGTAATAAAAAAACTTTTAATTCTTATTCATATTTTTCCTACCACTTATGTCAGGCACTAACTCAACAACTGAGGTATCTGCATCTCCCCCATTAGGAATAATCCTAATATGATTCCTGTCTTAATCTTTATTTTGGAACCCCAGTATGGGGTTATCCATGCCATGCAACCTCTTAAAAATTACTTCTTCCTTGATATTACTGAGAACATTTTATAGGTTCATGGGTTCATACTAGGCAATCTGCCCTGGGGCAATTATAAGCCTAGCCCGATTCTGTATGGCTTATGCCACCCCTTGATTTGTGTATACTGTGCCCTTTTTAAGGTTTAGTTTACTGTGCCTCTGTCTAATAGTGACATGGGAGTAATCCCTGGGACAAACCTACGAACCCCCATCCACCTATCGAGATTCTTCTTGAAGAGATTCAGTGAGGTGCTCTGCCTCACATGAACTGGAATTCTATTCCAGAGCGAAGGGAGCCTTTGGGTTATGAACCTGTCCCTCCAGCAAGTTCTATTTATTTCTGTGCTGAGGTTCAAGTCCCTCGAGCGTGTGGCTCTAAGGGATTTAGATTTACTGAGGTGGAGCATGTCCATTAATTCTGTATTTGACATAGCTTTGTATGTCAGGCATAGATCGCCTCGAAGTAGGCGGTATGCAACTGAGTAGAGCTGGAGTTTTTTTAACCGAGCAGCATATGGCATCTGTTTGAGACCCTTGATCCTCTTGGTGAGATACTTTTGGGGTCTTTCTAATTGCTGCAGGTGTTCGGTAAGGTACATCCCAAAAGGGGCACTGTATTCTATGATGGGCCTGATGAGGGATGAATAAAGGGGCACGATTACCTCTCTTGATCTAGATGTGAAACCCTTTGTGATGAGGTGGGCTATGTAGAAGGTCTTTCTAACCACTTTGGCAATGTGGTTTTCAAAGGAGAGATTGCTATAAACTTGGGTCCCCAGGTCCCTAATAACTTTCTCTGTACTTAATGGGTTTCCACCTATGTGATAATTTGTGGGCACATTGTTTTTGCCAAAGGGTATGACTATACATTTTTTGGCATTTAGCTTTAAACCATGGCGCTGGCACCAGTTATCTGTCTCTGAGACCTTTTTGAAGGATGTGTGTGTCAGCTGGAGAGTCGATTATGGCGCCCAGTTTGCAGTCGTCTGCGAACTTGGTGAGCCATAGTCCTCCCACGTTTGCCTGTACCTCGGAAAAGTATATACCGAACAAGAGAGGTCCCAGGACAGAACCCTGTCGGATGCCATTTGTGACCGGTTTCGAGTCTGACATGGCTCCAGCAACTCTCACTCTGTGGGTTCTGTCTTTGAGCCAGTTTGCGACCCATCTTGTGACATAGGGGTTTATATTTAAGCTGGATAGCTTATCTATGATGCCCGAGTGGGGTATTGTGTCAAATGCCTTTGCAAGGTCCAGATAGGCTGTGTGGACTACCTTCCCTTCATCTATGGCTTTGGTGACTGTTTCAAAGAAGTCAACCAGGTTCAAAAGGCAGGATCTGCCCTTGACAAAGCCGAACTGGGTAGGATCTAGTTTCTGTAGGTCCCCAATGTCTTTGTTTATGAGCTCCATGATGATCCTCTCCATAACCTTGCAGACTAAGCTAGTCAGGCTTATGGGGCGATAGTTTCCAGGGTCCGTAGAGGCTCCACCTTTGTTGAGTGGGACCACTGTTGCTGTACACCATTCTGTGGACACATATCCTGTAGTGAGGCTGAGATTGTATAGCTGTTTTATTTGAGGGATTAGTTCCTCTTGGAGTTCATGTAGGACGCAACCTGGGACATCATCTGGTCCCATGGAAGCAGTGTTTTTTGCTTTGGAGAGGGCAGCCTTCACCTGAGCATCAGAGATGTTTGGGAGGCAGCCCTTTGCCGGGATAGATACTTGCTCTTTTGGGGAGGGAGAAGTTTGCACTGAACCTGTCTGCCAGGATATTGGCGATGTCTGTGGGTTCAGTGTACTTTTTGTCATTTAGAATCAACTCAGAACAAGTCTGGGAGTTGCATCCCAGGTTCCTAACATAACTGAAAAAAGCCTTATGATTGTCTTTGGTGTCCTGTGCAATTTTTCTCTCGAAGCTGGCCTTGGAGGATTTTATGAGGGATCGTAATTTTTTGCTAGTACTGATCAGAGATGCCTTCCCTATTAGGGATTTTGCTCTATCATGTAGTAGCTTCCTCCTTCTGTTGTACAGTTTATTTATGGCAGGGGTCCACCAGACTGGATGCCTGTCTTTGGATGATTGGGTCTTGGTTTTGCTTGGGATAGCATGATCCATGCATTCCTGGAGATGTCCGTAGAATGCGTTTATATAGGATTCTGCAGTTTGGGCCGTAGTTTCCACTGGCCCTGGGGCCTTGAAGGATTCCACTTCGGTTTTGAGAAGTGAGAAGTTCGCTTTTGAGAAGTTTTTCACTGTGGTTTTCTGGGCTGGATGTGGGGTCGGGATGTGGACATCCAGTGAAATTAATTTATGGTCTGATCTTACCAATGAGGGATATACTTCTGGTGTGGAGCATAGAGTCCCCATGTTGGTAATGATCAGGTCTAGTATGTTGTCCCCTCTTGTGGGAGTGGTGACTAGTTGTTCCATAGCATTTGAGTTTATAATTTCCAGGAACCTAATAAGTTGTAATAAAAAACGTTTCATTCTTATTCATATTTTTCCTACCACTTATATCAGGTACTAACTCAAAAACTGAGATGTCTGCATCTCCCCCATTAGGAATAATCCTAATATGATTCCTGTCTTGATTTTTATCTTGGAATCCCAACAGGGGATTATCCACGCCATGCAACCTCTAAAAAATTACTTCTTCCTTGATATTACTGAGAAACACATCTGGATATTCCCTGTTCTGGAACATATCAATAACATTGTCTACTTCCTTTAAAAAGGCCAAAGTATCTGAAACCATTCTGGCCACTCTAACAGCTGGCCCTTTACTACAGCTTTTTTTACGTCGGGGGTTTCAACTTTGATAGTGTAAATACATATTAGCAAACGTTTTCTTTCTAAAAATATTGGATTGGAAACAACCCAACTCTATATTCTTAATTCTATATCCAAAAAAGATATTCTGTCTAGACCTGTTGAGTGCAAAAATTCTAAAAATTGAGTCATATTATTGATGTAATTCATAAACTCAGTAACATTGCCATTCATCCCTGTCCATAAAATATATATGTCTCCCAGGTACCAAATGTAATATGTCCAACAGGATGAAAAAGGACTACTAGTCAATTTTTAACCTGCTCAATAAATTGCCTGTTAAAATTGAAACACATGGAGATGTGAATTTTCGTATTGTATTTTATTTTACATTTTTGCATCAAATTAAAAAAAGTTTACATTTTTATATAAGTATACATATATTTTCTGTATTAGACCAAGTGGTTTTAACAAGACTTAATAGGCTGTCTGTTTAAATGTTTAATTGATGGTTTTTACATTTGTGTTTGATTGGTCACTTAGACAATGGAGGGACTATTAAAATGGGGTTGTATATGATGTTTTTTTCATTCTGATGAAGTTTCCAATGTAGTGAAACAAAAGTGCTCAATAAATTCAATTTTTGGTTCTTAGTTCTTGTTTGCTGTTTCTGGGTATGGACTGCAAGAGGAGAGTGTGATCTGGATCTTTAAACACAACATAGACAATTGATTATGACAAGGCTTTAACAGATGAGACACAATTCTTCACTATCTAGGTAAGTTAAGCAATGTTTTAGATTTTATTAATAATGACAAATCAATATATTAATTTGCCACTCAGGGATGCTCATTCTATTCCATCACATTTTTCTTAATTTATAAATATAGAATTCATTAACTAATAATTGTGGCTGCTATAGATTTCTCATCAGAATTCTGTATATAAAGTGTAGCTGCAACATTTTTAGAGTATCACTGATTTGATCAACACTGTTATAGCCCTGTAACTGCAGGAACTGTTCAGCTCTGATTAGAGAAAGCACAGCTCTAGACAGGAGCACCTAATACTAATATATTCAGTCACTGACGTAGATGCAAGGTGTATGTATCATTATGCTTTTAAGTTTAATGAAATATGACGTGCTGTAACGAGATCTTTCTGAAAATAGGTAGTGCTTTCAGTTCTTGGAAGTCTGACTTTATTTTACAATATTTTTGAATGAATATTACAAATATGTTAATAACAGGGGCTGGTATGTCTCACATGCATAGTGCCTTTAATAATAGTGTTATATGAAGGCATAATAACAGTTGTAAATGAACTTTTTTTTATTTGAAGTGGTTGCTTCTCATTCCTGAGACAATATTAATCTGATGAGTACACTCTTTGTTGCTAATATATTACTCAATCTCTGTTCCACTGGTGACAGTTAAAGTAGCCTTCACCACTGCTTTATTATTAAGTAGGATTTTACACTTTTATTTATTCAGCTATTAGCAGCATGCCGAAGACAAATGATTATAGTTTTTTATGATGTCCTAGTTTTATAAGTCAAAATGCTTTACATTCAAGTGGTGATGGTTGTTAAGATATTCTCATTCACTGTTCACTACTTCTATAGCTTTGCATTATTATTGGCAGCTTATTTTGTTTTATCTTACTTGAAATTATTTTAATGATGGATTAATAGAAACCAGGAACATCTTTTATATGACACTGTCTGCTACAATTGACCAGTATTATATGAACTTTGTTTTATAGTTTTATATCTCATGTATACATCCTGTTGTAATATACATATAATCATTTTTATGCACCATTTATGGATGGCATTCATACTATTAATAGGGCTTAGTTCTTCAAACTTAGTAATTTATATGAAATTTATTTAATAGAACTATTCATAAAACTGAATAATTGATGAAACAACTTGAGATTGTTCTTTTTTGTTTGTTTGTTTCTGTTTAGAGTCTACATTTAGAATTAGCTATTTTTAGAATGTTCTATTTTACATAATTGTCTCCCTTATAAGATTTATTGGAGCTTCTTGGCATGGTTAGGAAAATTCTTGGAAGTAGTCTGATGGAACTTTGTCTTTCCATCAGACAAGGAATTCTTTGAATTCTATGTTTGTGTATAATAAATTCAACATTTTTGATTAACTTGTTAAATATATTATTCATCAAATTCTTTTATTTCTATTGGCCTGAAGTTATATTATATGCTTTCATAGTTTCAATTTGCAGTCTTTTGTTATTGGGGTACCAGTTCATAAACAAGTTCATTCCTATAACCACATGAAAGAGTTATTGGATTATAATAATAGTAGTCACGCACATTTCATCCTACCTTTTCTTAATTGAATCTTAATGACGCTAACTCTAATGTATTTAAATGTTAACAGATTAAAGAATCCAAGGAAGAGGTCAAACTTAGTAACATTTTTGAATGTTAAAGCCCAGGTAGTCATACCTCTCAACCATACCGAATTCCTCAGTATTTACCGGTTTTGAGTGCAAAATATTGGGGTGCCACAAATTCCCGAGTGGCCCCCTTAATTTCCAAATTTTCTGGTCGTTTTTTTTTAACTACTTTAAATTTATGACTGATGTCACCACCATCACCAGCCTACAGAGGTGTACGTGATGACATCAGCTACTGCCTGTTGGACTCTGAGGGAAACAGCAATGGCGGCAGATGTGCATACATTTTGGAGAGTTCGCCTGTAAGCTTCTCTATTTTATCTGCTGGGCTGGCCATGTTTTATCTGCTATTGTGCTGGATCATAACTGTTACCTGCCTATGTGCATTATAACTTAAGACAAGTTTAAGTCCACTGTTTTGTTTGTACATCTGCTGGCCATTCATGTTCATCTGCTTATTAGAATGGAATACTGCTCAAATTAGCTGCAAGCATTATATTGTTATCTGCTGGATTATAATGTTTGTGCATTCGTAAAGTCTGTACTGTGTGCATTATAACTTAAGTCCACTGTTTTCTGCATGCCCCTTTGTTGTTTTATCTGCTTCTTAGAAGTATGTGTGTGTGTGCGTTTATGTGTGTGTGTGGTTAGATATCGTTAGGCTCAAACCCTGCACCTTATGTAAAAGGAGCAAGAGCCTGAATTCCCTACCCACACCAGCTCTTTGGTCTGTTCTTCTTGAAATTTGTGACTTTCTAGCAAATTACTAAGAAGTTACTTCACTAAATAATAATAGGAAGACTGAAACTTAAATGGCTATCTTTCAGGAAATGCATGGTAAACATTTTATTCTAGCAACTTTTCTAAGCTTGTACAAGCAATGTTTAAAATGAGTCCCTGGTTTTAGGCCTTTGCCTCCCCCCCCCCCCCCATAAATGTTGGCATTTTCCAGGTTTCTTGTGCTGCATAGTTCCTCAGGGGGAAAGAAGTTTAGTGCTGTTTATGTGAAATCTGTTTGTGTTAATAGCAAAACAGGTAGAATGCTTGCCTTTTGATTCAGAAGGTTGCGGGTTCTATTCCCACAGTATGTAGATGAATTGCTGATACTGTACTGTGTTGTACTTTTAAAGGGGGTGGATGCTGCAGTCCTGAGAATGTCCTCTTTGCCAGAGATACCTAGTAACTGTGAACCTGTTATCAGTTTGCCATCCATTCCCTATTGCAATACTGGTAGCTTATCATTTTTTTTAATGTAACAGGCAATTTATCCCTCAAGGGCAACAGGCACTTTACTTGTACATGAAACAATAAAATATAAAGTTGCTTGCTAGCAGCAACCTCTTCATTAGTTATTGATTTTATTTAACATTTGTTGACCGGGAAAGTCCGACTAGGACAGAGACTATTTTCAGCGGAGGCCCTGGGAGAAATGCTCCAGATGCATGTCTTTAGAATGTGGGAGGCAACCGGAGTACCTGGAGGAAACCCACGCAAATGCAGGGAAAACATGCAAACTCCACACAGAAGGCACCGCAGCCGAGAATTGAACCAGAGAACCTCTTGCTGTGAGGCGACAATGTTTAGATAACTTTTACTTCTGCAGAGATTGCGCATATTTACTGATACTGGTGGACTGTAGAAGTTTGAGTACACTATTATGATGGAAATGTTCTGCATTGGGCAATTTTGTCATTATTGGTTCATGCATTTTGTTTCATTGCTTACTGGAAGATGTTCAAAACAATAAATTTAAAACTCACTCTAACAAGTCTGCTGTATTATACAAGGAATATAATTTAATACAGTCAGGAAGGTGTATCAAAGAACACATGTATGTTTTGTGTACAAGGGGCCTATGATTTGAATGTTTCATGTGCAAGGGGCCTATGACTTGAAGACAGCCCAAAGGTAATCTTTATCCACCACTAGCCTGATGCATTTTCTTTGAATGTGGGTTTCGATGTTGTTTCAATTAATGTGAGTTTACTTTCAAGGGCAGAGAAGTTTTAATGCCAAGTCTATTTTCATTGTGAGACTGTATTGCTTTGTTTAGCAGATGTCTGTTAGTGTTTGTGCTATAAAATTTAAAATAAAATCCAGATAATTATTGTAGATGTAAAGCAGTATGCACATTGCAGTGTTTCTGGTAAATGCGGCGAAATGGCCAAGTGATGGGACATGGGAATGGCTGCAGGGGGACTCTGGGGCCATATTTTGGTTGTCTGTTCTTCAGTTTGCTTTTGAAAGTTGGTATCCCACAATTCCATTGAAGTGGGCGGGTTTACATAATTATGTACACAAATTTTATGTTAATCAGTATACAGATTTGAACCTATTTTCATGGGCCTTTGCCCAGATGTTTGATGTTTCCTGGTTGAGAGGCATGCAGGTAGTCATTTTACAAGCAACACATTTTAAACTTTCTGAAAAGGATATTTGGACCTCCAGTAATTATATTATCCTTGCTCATGCTTCATATATGACTACAAAAAAGACAGGTTATGATTTTATGGAGAAAAAGTGCTGTACTTCCTCAAATTTTATATAAATATAAAGACCCAGAAGGACTTCTAACCATACTTACTTTAAAATTTAATAACAGAATCTGGACTTTAGTCAATATTTATTGGAGTCACTGTTTGAGAGTGAAAACTGCTAAAAATATATTGATCACATTACTAATGTAGATAAGGGAAACCTCATTATAGGTACTGATTTTATCTGTAAACTAGATAATGCTGACACCACTAATAACCATCCACTAAGGCTTTCACCTATAACAAAACTTTTAAAAAATGGTCCACAACTTTTAATTTACTCAATACATTTACTATTAAAGATTCTACCTCTTTGAAATTTCTCTCATATAGACTATAGGTTCAAAACACAGACTGGAATAGATAGAAATTTAGTTTCTGATGATCTAAGGATGAATATATCCTCCTTCACAATTCTTTCATGCCCCATATCAGACCTTGATGCACTCTCCCTTGAATTTCGAATTAACTATAAAAGACTTATTCCTATAACTAGAATCCAAGCCTATGCAACCAAAATTAATGATTTGAAATCTTGGCTCTCATCAGAAGTACAATTTTTATATAGACAAACCCTATATGGCAAAATAGTGGCACAGTTCAAAAGTAAACAAATAAAATGGGACTTAGACTTACAAAACCTTCAGTCTCAACTCTTGAACATTAACTCTAATTCCTCCAAACTCAACCCCAATGAGGTGAAAAAAACTGAGGAGCTTAGTAAGCAATATTTAGATATCTTATCCCATAAAACTAACTAAGCGTTGGAAAAATTAAAAATAAACTCTTACGCATCACCCCCCATCATATGCACAAGCTGTCAATGAGAGCCAATATACACTCTAAATCAAATAATGTAACTAACATATCACATGAAGATTCCAATAAATCTGTTTCGGACTTAGGTGATATTTTAGATGCCTTCAAGTTTTATTATTCTAAACATTTTGGTTACAATTATTCAGTTAATGTCTGCATTAAATTAGATATTCTTTCGTTAATCAAATAAGATTCCCTGAGAGCCTAGATACAGTTCTTGAAGCTCATATCTCACTTGAGGACATTAAACAAAACATTAAAAAATGTAAGCCTAATAAAGCTCCAGAGATGGACAGTACAATTACTGAA
Organism: Protopterus annectens; assembly: GCF_019279795.1. Taxonomy (NCBI): domain Eukaryota; kingdom Metazoa; phylum Chordata; order Ceratodontiformes; family Protopteridae; genus Protopterus; species Protopterus annectens. Next base: position 1,288,336,133 of record NC_056725.1, read on the forward strand.
ATATATAAATTGTTTCCCACATCTGTATTGTCCTTGGTATTCTTTGATTTCACCTGTAATAAAAACCAACAAAGATCCTCAATTTTACAGCTCATATAGACCTACTGCATTATTAAATAATGATTACAAAATGGTTTAAGGCCATCCTTGTAGATAGACTGAAGGTCCCACTAATGCAAACAATAAATAATGATCAATCAGGTTACATACATAAAAGACATACACATGACAATATTAAAAAGATTTTAACACTTATTGAATACCTGCACAAGGAAAATGCGGACGCACTATTGATTAATTTGGACATAGAAAAGGCCTTTGATTCTGTCAACTGGGAATATATGTTTGAAGTGTTAACTTATTTTAACTTTCCTTCTTCTTTCATTTCTCTAATAAAAAATATATACCAAAACAATGTAACTTATGTTATATTAGGTCCCTTTACTTCTGAATCTATTCAAATAACCAAAGGCACTAAGCAGGGATGTCCCTTATCCCCTATTTTATTTGCATTAGCCATTGAACTTTTTGCTGCCCTTATTCATGACAATCCAAAACTCATAGGCATGAATATTTACAATCAGTATAACTCTAAGGTGATGCTTTTTGCAGATGATGTCTTACGTTAATTAATTTACAGTCAGTTTTATTAGAATTAGATTCTTTTTTCCTCAAATATTTTTTTTTATTTTCAATTAAAATAACATTTACATAATATTTTTAAATATCATTTTAAACAACTATATACAATATTTACAATAGCCTGACTTTCAGTTATATACACTGTATGTTATTAAACATAGAATTAACAGATCAGAAATACAATACTGATTATTGCAGAGTATCAAACAAAGATATAACTTTCTTCCAAGGATTATTTACCAATGGCCTGGGACAGATTCGTAGTTCTTTGATTTTTATTTCCATCAATGCAGCTGTCTTCAGTAAAGTGTAGAATTCTTCCAACTTTGGGGGTGTATTTGAATTCCACCTTCTGGTTATGCATTTCCTAGATATAACAAGTATTGTCCATAACAAATACATATTTGTCTTATTCAGGTAGGGACCTTCATTTACATTTAGTATTATCAATATTTTAGTTAAGGTAAAGGATTCATTAAATAAAGTCTGTAAAAAATGATTGATTCCATTCCAATATAATTTAATTTTATTACATTAATAAAAAATATGAATCCAGTCTGCTTTATTTGACTTTTCACACTTCCAGCAAAAAACATTTGTAGCAGTACTGATCTTTTTAATTCTATCTGGTGTTAAAAATGCTCTATGTAAGTATTTCCAGTTAAATATTTTCTAGTACTGTAGGTATTAACAAGTGTAATTAACTGATAGTAAAATGTTACTTTTAATTTCTTCTGTTAACTGCAATGACTGACCTTTTGTTAAGAACTACCAGTATGATGGTTTGGGAATTGTTTTTATATGTTATTAACTCTTTATATAGATTTGAAATGGAATTTTTCTTTTCACAACTATTATATATAAATGCATACAGAAAACTTATTAGATTTGGAATATATTTAAATGAGGAATTATTAATTAATCTGGATAAATCTTGACTGTACATTACAATGCTTTGTAAGGTTAACCAGTCCTGTGTTGGAATATTGTAAGCAGTTTTTATCATATGTACATCTAAAACATTTAATTTATTTACACACTGAAACCAGCATAAGAATCCATTTTGTTCCCAGGAGGTTATTGTTTCCCTATATATTTTGTGAGTAAAGTTCTTAGTGATGGTATATGGGGTTAAAATGTCAAGTCAAAGTTTTAGATCTATGTTTGCACTGATAAGTTTCCTAAAGGAATTGGTGTAATGATTAATCAGTGTTGTTTTAGAAGGTTTTGTTATATTATAGTATATACTTATGCATAGTATATACCAGGGTTTGTTTGATTTGTCTACTATTTAATTTTTTTAACAGATTAAATTTATTTGTTAATATAGCCGTTGTTATTTTTTTCCATTTGGCAAAATAATTTGGGTTTATCCAGTCTATTGTAGTTTTAAGCACAGATGCTTTTATATATGTTTCTCTTTCTGGGAAGTCCAGTCATCCTTGTTTTCAGGGTCTAATGTGATGAGTTAGAGCTACTCTATTCTTTTTGGGATACCATAAAAATTTTATTAAACATGAGTTTATTTCTTTAAGAATGCATCTTTCAGGAATTAACTGTATTGCTAATGCTACATATAGTATTTTGGCAATAAGACCATTTTTATTAATTGCAATCTGTCTTCAAAAGTTAATATAATTTTGTTCCATTTTTCTGTATATATTTTTATTGTTTCAATAATGTTTTTATAATTTATTAATATTGTTTCGTTTATATTTTTGCATAACACTATTCCTAAATAATTTAGCATAACTTCTTGTTTTCCTATGATGGATTTATCTGTAACTTGTAGTTCTTTTTTCTTATTTAAAAACAGAAATTTTGATTTTGATCTATTAAAGTGTAGACCAGAAATTTTATAAAATTTCTCCATTACTTCTTCTAGCTCTCCTAATGACTCTCTGCAGTTTGATAGGGTTAATAAAATATCATCAGCAAAAAGCATTATTTTAGATATGTACTGGTCATAGACTTCTATTCCTTTTATTCTTGGATTATTGCATATTATTTCTGCAAGTATTTCTATAGCCAAAGCAAATAAAATAGGAGAAAGGGGGCATCCTTGTTTAGTACCTTTCATTATATGGATAAATCAGGGTGCCTAGAGAGGAGTTGTGGTATTGTATGAGGAAGTCGGGAGTGGCAGAGAAGTATGTAAGAGTGGTACAGGATATGTACAAGGGTAGTGTGAGAGTGGTGAGATCTGCAGTAGGAGTGACAGATGCGTTTAAGGTGGAGGTGGGATTACATCAAGGATCAGCAATGAGCCCTTTCTTATTTGCACTGGTGATGAACAGGTTGACAGACGAAATCAGACAGGAGACCCTGTCGACTATGATGTTTGCAGATCACATTGTGATATGTAGTGAGAGTAGGGAACAGGTTGAGGAGACCCTGGAGAGGTGGAGATATGCTCTAGAGAGGAGAGGAATGAAGGTAAGCTGGACTAAGACGGAATATATGTGTGTGAATGAAAGGGAGGATAGAGGAATGGTGGGGATGCAGGGAGTAGAGTTGGCGAAGGTGGATGAGTTTAAATACTTGGGATTAACAGTTCAGAGTAATGGCGAGTGTGGAAGAAAGGTGGAGAAGAGAGTACAAGCAGGGTGGAGTGGGTGGAGAAGAGTGTCAGGAGTGATTTGTGACAGACGAGTACCAGTAAGAGTGAAAGGGAAGGTCTACAAAAGGGTAGTGAGACCAGCTATGTTGTATGGGTTGGAGACAGTGGCACTGACAAAAAGGCAGGAGTCAGAGCTGGATGTGGCAGAGTTAAAGATGTTAAGATTTGTACTGGGTGTGACGAGGGTAGACAGGATTAGGAATAAGTATATTAGAGGGTCAGCCCAGGTTGGACAGTTTGGAGACAAAGCCAGAGAGGCGAGATTGCGTTGGTTTGGACATGTGCTGAGGAGGGATGCTGGGTATATTGGAAAAAGGATGCTAAAGATGAAGCTGCCAGGTAAGAGGAAAAGAGGAAGGCCTAAGATAAGGTTTATGGATGTGGTTAGAGAGGACATGCAGGTGGTTGGTGTGATAGAGCAAGATGCAGAGGACAGGAAGAAATGGAAACAGGTGATCTGCTGTGGCGACCCCAACCGGGAAAAGCCTAAAGAAGAAGAAGTTATATGGATAGATTCTGAGGTGAAAGGGCCTAATTTAATGTAGGCTAAGTTATTAATATATATGATTTTTAGTAATAAAATGAAGGGAGGAGGAAATTCAAATAATGCTAAAGTTTTAAATAGATATTCCCAGTTGAGGGAATCAAAGGCTTTTTCTATGTCTAATTCAACTACAAGTGTTTATCTATCTTCTTTATTCACATAATCTATAAGAGTAAGTATCCTTTTAATATTATCATGTGTGTGCCTGTTATATAAAAATCCAGTTTGATCATTATTAATTGTCTTTGAAAGTGGGATTTTCATTCTGTTAGCTAGGATTGACATGAATATTTTGTAATTACTCAGTAATGATATAGGTCTGTATGAGGTGCAAAGGTCTGATGGTTTATTATCTTTTAGAATTAGTGTTATGACAGAGTATTTCCATGAGGGTGGTATTTTTGCTTCTGACTGGACTTCTAGCAAAGTTTTATGAAAAAGGAAAATTACTGTTGAAGGGAAGAGTTTGTAAATTTCTGTAATTATACCATCTATCCCTGGAGATTTGTTAGATTTACTTTCTTTTATCTCATCAACAATTTCTTTGTATGATATATGTTTTTCTACGTCTAGTTTTAAGTTTTCGGGAATTTTTTTTATATTGATAAGGTTTGTATCTAAGTTTATTTGGTTGGTATCTAAATCTTCTTTTTTGAAGTGTTCCATATAATGGAACTGAAATGCTTCAAGGATGTCTCCTATGTCTGATACTTTTTTCCCTTTCTTTTCATGATATATACTACTAATGTTATTTGCTTTAGATTGTATTTTAATTCTTGTAGATAAGTTATGTACATATCTGGGGGAGGTGGCTAATGAGTTTATTTTAATTTTTCCAAGGCTAGACAAGTTTTGTGTGTTAGAATTTCATTATATTTTTTATTTAATTCTTCTGTTTCTTTTTTGACTTCTGGACAATTCTGATCTTTTTAGATTTTGCTGTCAAGAGTCTGGTTTGCAAGTCTAATGATTCAGATTCCCACTCTCTAACTTTGTTTTTGTACCAGCTAAGGGTCTTACCAAATAAATACGCCTTTAATGAGCCCTAAACCATGACTCTACTGATTTCTGTTGTATTATTAATTTCAAGAAATAATTGTAGTTCTGACAACATCCAGGGTCTGAATTCTTTAATTTTCGTGATATATGATGGAATTCTAGTTGAGAGGATTAAAGGATTAAACTCTACTTGGAGCTTCATTATCAGAGAGTCATGATCTGAGAAGGGGCATGGAACTATTGAGAAGTTGAAGATTTTGTTTGTAAATCCTGAACTACGAATAATTTGTCTATTCTGGTTTGTGTTCCAAATCTATGGTCTTTATGGGAAAATAATACGGATTTATCATCTTTTACTTTAAAAGTGTCTATTAAATGAAATGAATCAATCCATTTTTAAGGATTTTGAAGGAGTTGCTATGCGAAAATACTTCTTGGTTGTTTCAAAAGCTTCTAAGGTACAATTAAAGTCTCCTCCCAGTATAAGATTTCCTTTATAATTATTGGAAATAAAATCTAGGTGTTTTTTAACCGTTCCTCCTCGAATTCCTCAGAACCAATATAGATTAGCTAAGGTCCATATTCTGTTATTAAATTTAATTATAACAAATGCTAGTAGACCTTCTTTGTCTTCATATTTATAAATAATTTTTGGAGTGATTATGTTTTTCTTCCAGAGAATTGATACTACTTTTGTCTTTGTTCTATAGGAGGATTGAGCTAAGACTGTATAGTCCTTAAGGTTCCAAATAAAGCTATCATTAGTCTTAAAATTCATTTCCTTGAGAAATACTACTTGTGATTTATTTAGATTTAAATATTTTAGTAAGTCTGATCTTTTATTTGCATTATTTAAACCATTAGTATTTAATGATAAGAATGTTAAATCCATTTCAAGTTATTGTTGGAAGAAACTTTTTGCTTCTTTTTTTATTTTGATTATAGTAGTTATACCATATTCTTTGATAACATTGGATGTTATTTTTATGTGTGTAAACTTGGGAGTGTAATTTAATGTTCTTTCTTCTTTAAATATAAGTAGATTAAAATTCTGGTCAGGCTTTAAAAAGGTACTTTTATAAAACATTAATTCTAAAGTATCAAATACAAGTAAATATGAATTTCCCATTAAACATGGAATGAAAGTCATTCATAATCTAATAGATAAAGGTAGATCTATTGGATTATCACTCATACCTTTAACCAACAATTTCAACTAAGCTCCATATGTTAAATTATTATATGGAGAATTTTCTTAAAATAGATATAAAATTTTATATTATTCTATTATTGTTCTATAGTATTTTATATATCAGGATGGAATGCTAGTAGTATAAACAATTATGTTGACTTAGAAAATATCCAATATTTAGTTACCCTTAAAAGATCCCAAACATGTCAGATATGTCATTTTGGATAAATTAAATGCAACAGAGGAGTATACACTAAATAAGCCAACAACAAATAGATTATTACTAAAATAATTTGACTAAAAGGACTCTACAGGAGACAATAAGTGATTACCAATGAAATATGAATTTACTGTAGGTGTACTGTTTTCCTTTACTTTCCCACTTTTCAAGTCACCAACTTCAACTTACACTTATGAAAAGACATGGCTTATCAGTGGTATCCTGACTCTGAGTAGATGTGCCCTACATTATAGTGTGCAGTGATTTTACATATTTATAGATTTACAAAGCAGAGTCTAAGAATGAACTATGATCACCCTGACAATTCCCATCCTGCATAGGGCACCTCCTGCTTCCAGACTGGGTAATCACATCAGGTCTAGAATGAATGTGAAGGTACCTATATGGTAATCAAGACTTACCTTAGGTAAGTATTAATCAAATAGTATTTAGAGCATCTTGGAGAGCTCTTGGGGCAGTTAGAATACTCTTAAGCCTCTCCTCCCTTGACCAAAAACAGAGATTTCCCTTCCCTTTCTTTCCCTTGTTTTAAATCAGTACTAATAAAAGAAATTCAGCAAACATAGGTAAACAGAAATAACATTCAGTAGTTCGTCTTGTACATGACTCGCAATCCATTAAACAAGTCAGTGACTAACATCACTTTGGTAAACATTATAAAGACAAATTAGAAATTATTTCCTAGCTCTTTATATTTTCTTTTTTTTTTTTTCAAAACAAGTTTATTGTTTTAACATATAAGAGAAATATCATAACAATTTTATACAAATAATTAAAAATAGGTATTATTATAATATTCAACAAAACAACTAAAGTATTTACAAAGACATCCACTACAATCAGATCAATTAATTAAACTAAAATACTGTGCTATTGAAATTAGAATTTTTTTAACAAATTTTGTAAATTATCCCATACAATAAAATGTGATGTTTTTCTAGTTGTTCTCATTCTAATTGTGCTTATTTCCATATGACACATTATATTCATAACATTTTTAAATTCATTGAACGAAGGAGGTGTATCTGAAATCCAATTTCTAGTTATTATTTTCCTAGCCACTGCTAGGATAGACCATAACAAGGGAAGCTTAATCTTTTAACACATTGAGGTACAGGTGTGTTGAATAATATAAGAGACTTAGAAATAATGAAATTATCTGTAAAAAGAGCCTGCAAAAATTCATTAATTGACTTCCAGTATTCTTTCAACTTCATACAGTCATAAAACATATGAGCCCAGTCAGCATTAATTTCTACATTACATCTCTTACATAGATTATCTTTATTATTAATTTTATTCATCATCAAAGGTGTATAAAAAGATCTATGTAAAAATTTCCATGTATAAAGTCTCCAGACAATGGAAGATGTAGTTCTATAAGCAGATTCCAATATATATTGTTTATCTTGTTGAGTTGGTGGGTCCCCATTAATAGAGGTGAAATAATTCCAGTATGAATCTACATTGTAAAAAGTTTCTTGTCTGATAATTTTATGTATATATGAAAGTTTACCTTTATCAGAAACTTTATGCTGTAAATTTATTATCAAGTAATCAATCAGTTTTGGAATAGATTCTTTAACTGTTATAGACATTAGATCTATTCTATCAATGAGATGTTGTCTAAAGATCTGAACCTCTAACCAGCAAGTTTCTCTTAGATCAAATTCTTGTTTTAAGAAATCTAGATTTTTAACTTTATTATCAGATATCAGCTGATACCAGTACTTTAGATTATTATCTATAGCTAAATGAGCTCCTTCAGAAGTAGATGACATAAGCATACCCTGAGTATAAATTATAGGGAATACAATAAAATTCCATTCCCTATACTTAGGGTGCATGAATATAAAGTTACGATAACTAATAATAATATTTAATGGGTAACAGACCATATGTTTAGGTGTAATAGGTGAGGTACAAAATTCCTTTAGCAACCACAACATGGAGTTATTTATAATCATATTTTTATGTGTTAAGGAGATTTTCATGAAGTGCATACTAATTAGCTCCCAATAATCTTTCCATGTTGTGACATATGACCGATCTATTAATAAAGTAATAACTTTTATAATAGAAGAGATAATATATAAATTAAAGTCTGGAAAAGAAATACCACCTTGAGACCAGCTATTAGTATGTTTCTTTAATGCAATCCTAGGTCTATTAGGTGCCCATAAGAAATTTAACATTAGTGTATTCAGTTTCTTGATAGTTATTTTTGTAGGTGAAAGTATTATTGATTGTATTAAGTATAAAATCTTGGGGAATATTATCATTTTAATAATTGTAAGTCTCTCCTCCATAGTAAAAACATATTATTCCAGGTATTAAAAAGATTTTGTATATTAAGAAAACAGGTATTATAGTTATTATATATAATAGATTTAATATCTTTAGATAGTATTATACCTAAATAAGTTATCTGACCTGAGTTGGGTACATATTTAGTAAAATCACTAATGAGAGTATTTTTCGTGTATATATAGGTAGTATTTTAGTTTTTCTTCATTGAATATTAAACCAGAAATACTTTTAAAATTCATCATTTTATCAAATAAAGACTGCATAGAAGAATTAGATCCTGCTGATGTAATTAGAACATCATCTGCAAAAAGTTGAATTTTTGATGTTGTATTTTCTTCTATTTCAAAACCCTCGATGTCAGTACTGTTTCTAATCAAATTAGCCCAAGGCTCCATTACTAAAGTGAATAATAGTGGAGAAAGTGGACATCCTTGCTTTGTACCTTTAAGAATGCGTATTTTTGTGAAACATATGTTCCTACCTTAATATAAGCCAGCGTTCCTTTGTATAAATGCTCAATTAAATTTACAAATGCATCAGAGAAATTTGTGCATTTCAGTAAGGTAAACAGATAGTCCCAACTTACTGAATCAAATGCTGAACCTATATCAAGACTAATAAGTGTTAAATCTTTCTTTTTCCTATTTGCAAAATCAATTAATGTTAAAGTTCTTCTTATATTATCAAAAGCATTTCTATTTACAATGAAGCCCGTCTGATCTATGTCTATAATGCCGGCGATAATTGTCTTCAATCTATCAGCAAAAATACTCATAAACATTTTATAATCAACATTAAGTAATGAGATGGGTCGATATGAAGAACATCTAGTTGGATCTTTATTAGGTTTTAAAATTGGTGAAATAAATGTATATTGCCAAGATGGGGGTTATTAACTCAGTTTGGGCCAGAATAAAAACCTTATGTATTAATGAATATGTAGTTTTAGAAAGGATTTTATATATCTCTGGTATAATACCATCATTACCCGGTGCTTTGTTTGATTTAAGCTTATTTATTTGTGTAATAACTTCTGTATATGAAATACTCTTGTCCAATAGTTTAATCTGTTGTTTATTAAGCTTTTATTCATGTTTGTGGTTATAAACTCCTTTATTTTATCTTTAGGTTCCATGTTAATGTTGTTATGGTTAATCTTGTGAAAGTGATTTCTAAATTCGTCCAGTATTTCTGGTATACTAGAAACATTCTTCTTTTCCTTAGAGAAAAGATTTCTTTGATATGGTTTTGTTTATTCAATCTTTTGTTTTATTTTAAGTCTATGTAAGTATTTGGGACTTATTGAATAAGACAAAACTTGTATTTCTCTAAAGTTATTTTAACTTTATGAGTTAAAATTTCTTTGTATTTCTCATTTAGTTTGTTTATTTCTTCAATAACTTTCTTGTCCATAATATTTTCTTTATTATTATGCTTATAAGAGTCCAGTTTACTTTGAATATCTAACAATTCCTTATCCCAAGATTTCCTTTTGTTATTATACCATCTGATACTTTGTCCATATAGATATGATTTTAAGGAATCCCAAACATAGACAATGGAGACTTCAGGAGTATTATTTATGTCTAGAAAATGTTGTACTTCTGAAAGTATATATTCTTTATAGTCTTTTAGCTGAGTTAAGTATGCTGGTATCCTTTTGATCTGAACATTATGAGTATTTTTATCATGAATTCAAAAACAATTGAGTTATGATCAGATATAGGACATGAAATGATTTTGGAATTAATTAAATCTGTTACCATCTGGTTAGAAATAAAGACCCTATCTATTTTTGAATAAGTTTTGTATCTGTTAGAAAAAAGGTGTATGGTAATGATTTTGACTCTATCTGATTATTAATATCATTCAAATGATAAGAATTAGCAAAATCATTTAAATGTTTTGCATTAGATGTAATTCTTCTTTTCTTTATAGTGGTAGTATCACTTTCATGTAGTATACAATTAAAATCACCAGCTAAAATAATATCCCCTATAGAGAATGATATGATCTTATCAATATGATGTTTCACTGTATTAATACCAATTCCAGGTATCCAATATACATTAATTAAAGTGTAAGTCTTCCCATTAATTTGTATTGTAACCATACAAAACATTCCTTTGTCATCCTGATAAGACTTAATGGTTTTAGGAATGGGCATACTTTTATTCCATAAAATAGCCACTCCTCTTTTTTCTGAGTGTGCTCTGAACTAACCAATACTGTATACTTATTAGTGGCTAGTTTATCAATATCTTTTTCAAGAGATGGGTTTCTTGCAGGAAGACTAGATTGGCCTTGTGTAGATTAATGTATCTTATTAGGCTTGCCCTTTTACACGGATTATTCAATCCATTAATGTTTAAAGAAATTCCTTTTAAAGATGTCATTTGGCATTTTTAAAACTCAAGAATCTTATGATCGAAATAACAAATAACCAGATAAATAATGTTACATCTCCTCTTTTAGGTGTACCTTTAAATATAGCTGTATTTATTAAATCTCTTATGGGATTTTGTATAGGATTCAATTTTGTTTGTAGTGACAATGAGTGTACAAAATATATTGTGGATGTCAAAACTATATACATATAACAATGAACAAGTGAAAATAATGTAAGGATTAAACCTTGCATCCCGCCTGGAGTTGAAAACTCCAACTTAGAGCAGTATTTACTACTCAAGTTAACCCCCTACCCTAAGCAGCAGTACCTCAGCTACCACCTTATCAATTTAATACTAGTTATATTTAACTGAGGTTAACAGTTTTCAATTCAATTATCTATCAAGACAAAACTACACATTTGGTAAAACAGCATCATATAAACTAAAATAAACTTTTTTTTTTTTTTTTAAAAAAACTGTTCATACTATTATATAGATCTATGTAATATATAACACTTGTATTCTAATAGCATTCATATAATCTTAATGTTAGAAATCAAGAGGAGAGAAAATTATGTTCTAACATTCATTTAAATCAAAAACTTTGGCTAATATGATTCAGACATTACATGCATTAAGATGCATCTATTTTCTGTCATGTGAATTCTATCAACAGCTTCCAAAAAAATCTTGAATTGTTTGTATATGAGCATTTACTTAAACTCATTATTGTCAATAGAGTAAAATATTGTATTCATAAAAATTATTATAAATCATATTGCATAGTTATGCAGATTCTCAGAAACACCTCGTTATTACCTAAAAAAAAAAAAAAAAAAAAGCCATCACACACATAAACACAGACACACACACATACATATACACATACACATATACACACACACACACACACACACACACACACACACACACACACACACACACACACATACATATACACATACACATATATATATATACATACATACACACACACACACACACACACACATATATATATATATATATATATATATATATATATATATGATCTCACTGAGTTGTGTCTTTGTAGAACACAATCCTACTTGCTGTCCCTAGAATAAATCTGTCTGCTTTATACAAAATAATGCACAGCAAACACATATTAGTAACCAGATTTTACAATCATGCTAACCTACTGCTTTAAAATATATCACATGACATTTCTTCCAGAATAGAGTTATAAGATTATTTATGCTTGTCAATCAGATGAATTAAATGAGTTATAGTAAAGTATATGTTTGGGACACAAGTTTTTAACACAGATTATTATGCTACTGTTAAGTAGATTTTCAAAAACATTTAAATAAATGTTTCATTTTCTATGCCTTCTAAAATAAGATATTTACTTGCTACAAGAAACTACATCATCTAAACTCATCATAACTGACATATTTTATGAATAGAGTATTTTTCCTGAATCTGTGGTGTGTCAGTGTGATAACCTTGTCAATGTTTATACTAACTGCTTTCAGTTTCTCTGTGAAAATTCTGTGAGTGAAGCTTCTGAGGAAACTCATGGACACTATGCATGAGACAGCCCACATCCCAGATTGTCTCCCTTAACATTTTGGCGGGAAACTTATTAAAACTTGTGGCAAACATTCATTTTGTCAATAGAGTAAAATATTGTATTCATAGAAATTATTATAAATCATATTAGATAGTTATGCAGATTCTCAGAAAAAAAAGCCATCACACTCACACACACACACATACATACATACACACACACACACACACACACACACACACACACACATATATATATATATATATCTGATCTCACTGAGTTGTGCCTTTGTAGAGCACTGTCCTACTTGCTGTCCCTAGAATAAATCTGTCTGCTTTATACAAAATAATGCACAGCAAACACATATTGGTAACCAGATTTTACAATCATGCTAACCTACTGCTTTAAAATATATCACATGACATTTCTTCCAGAATAGAGTTATAAGATTATTTATGTTTGTCAATCAGATGAATTAAATGAGTTATAGTAAAGTATATGTTTGGAACACAAATTTTTAACACAGATTATTATGTTGCTGTTAAGAAGAATTTCAAAAACATTTAAATAAATGTTTCATTTTTATGCCTTCTAAAATAAGACATTTACTTACTACAAGAAACTACATCATTTAAACTCATTATAACTGACATATTTTATGAACAGAGTATTTTTCCTGAATCTGTGGTGTGTCAGTGTGATAACCTTGTCAATGTTTATACTAACTGCTTTCAGTTTCTTTGTGAGAATTCTGTGATTTGAAGATTCTGAGGTAACTCAAGGACATTGTGCATAAGACAGCCCACATCCCAGATTGTCTCTCTTAACATTTTGGGAAACTTATTAAAACTAGTGACAAACATTCATTTAGCAGTGTAAATGCATCTAAACATGACAGAACCTCCACAATGTATTCCACAGATCATCACAGCCTCTATGCAAGTGAAATTAAACTCAAAATTACCAACAAGTAATAAAACTCAGCATTCTTCTCCCAACTCAATTTTCATACAAATCCTATTATTCACTGTGCCCACACAGTCAAAAGCATTTCTATATATTAATAAAGAAAAGAAAAGAGAGTAGAAAATAAAAGGGAGTGAGGCAGAAATAAAAAATGTAAGAGAAAGCTGTAAGAAGTATATACAATGGAATGTTACTTACTGTTTATATTAATAGAGTTAAAAATAAAACATATTATTCACTCTTATTTAGTTCTGATTATTATTAGTTAAAGCATGACAGATTATTTACAAACAAGCATAAGCAGTATAATCAAGAAAGTATAATTAGAAATAGCATTTGAAGAACTTATAAACTTTTACAAGAAATAAATATGTTATTATTCTATTAATGATATTTTCATTACTGTTCTCTCCTGCCCTCCCCACCCTTTACCCACTACATAATCTAAATAGAATGTCATTGTTTAAACAAAGAAAATAATAGAAGAAGAAGTAAAAAAGGTAAAGATAAAAAATGTATCAAATTACTAACCTTACTTTTTCAGAAAGAAAAACAAATCGAGTCACAGCCTGCCATTAAATCCTCAGGCATTTTGACTGGTTATGAAACAAAACATTTCTTTGCACATAGAGAATAACTTTGATTAAATCTTTTCCAAAATATTTGTGGCTTTCTGGAAATGCAGGAACTATATTCAAAAGATTAATAATGAACTAAAATGATGAGAGAGAAAAAAACATATAACAAATCATTTGTTTTTAGTCTCTTCTTCTTCTCTGAAGTCTTCCAGGAAGCTTCAGTTGCCAATCTCTTTAATGAAGAACTAGCCCATTCCATTTCTTCTATTTTATCCAAAATCCTTTTTCTTTGACAAACAGTAAAGCAGAGTCTAAATCATCAAGACCTTAGGACCATCAGGAAGGAAGATTTTAAGCTTGGCAGGAAACAGAAGGTATGTTTTAAACTGTGCTTTTTAAGCTCCCTTATTAGTGGCAGGAAAACTTTTCTTTTAGCAATTACCATGGAAGAATGGTCATTGTCAAAACGCACAGTTGTCTCATTAAACTTAACAGGAGCTTTAGCCCAAGCAGATTTAAGAACCATCTCTTTATCAAAGATGATAGAAATCTAACTATAACTGATCTAGGATAGTTTTTGTTAGAGTTAGTATTAGCTATAGATCTATGTGCTCTTCGATACCAAAAGAGAATGCTTCTGGTAAATCTAAAGTTTTAGGGAGCCATGTTGTTAAAAAGAAGTAATATTGTTACCTTCAATATTTTCTGGCAGTCCAAAAATCCTAATGTTATTAGCCTAGATCTATTTTCCAGGTCATCCAGCTTTGTTTGTAAATGTGTATTTTGTTTCAGCAGAAACTCAATGTTGATTTCCTGTTCTTGTATTTTATTTTCCATGTCATTCACAGCTTCTTCTATGCCTGTCATCTGGATCTTCTGTTGTTGCAGGTCCATATATAACAAGTCTATTTGTTTTGTAGTTTTTCTATGAAAGTGTCTATTTTAGTATCCATTTTATCCATCTTAGCAGTAAGTTGCTGGACTATAATTATCAGAGACTGAAGTTCTTTCTTGATGCTGGAGTCTTGAGAATTTGTCTTACTGGAACTCATTTCAGACTGATAAACTGACAGGAAAATTTCCAAAGTAATTTCTGACAGGAATATTATTAAGATTTCCTTTCTTTTTTAGATATAGTTCAAGAACTATATAAAACAAACATATTTAGAAAGAAAATTACTTCAAGAATTAATTTTTTAAGTAATTAATTCCTGTCAATGTAATGAAATTGGTGGAGCTGAAGAAATCTGCTGCTATCCTGTGTTCATCCTTGGCCACGCCCCGCTCTTTATATTTTCTGATAAAGCAAAAAGTTAACAATAAGCTATTTTAACTAAAAGTGTAAAGCATTTCAATTTTTTCTTGCATGTATACATTTCTACTTATATTGTAGTGTCAATAGCTGTCTTTGAAATCTGTACAATACTTCTCTTCTTCAAATCTTTCCTTTTTCAATTCAGGTTTTGTTTTGTCAAAACGGCAACAATATTTCAAGGGCACACTTAATATTTAGACTGATGTTTCAAATAAATAACTTGTCAGTTGCCAAATGAGTTAGTTTAGAATGTATAGTTAGTGCAAATATAGCATGTTGCAAAAATAATATGTATTTTTTCGTGTGCTCTAGAGACTGCCATATGCAAGTGACATATATAATGTAGCATATACAGAACAGATAGCTTATGCATTCAGGTTGCTAAAGTAAATTATGCTTATTAATCAGGCAGTTTCATTTAAATTCACAATTAATTTGGGGACATTTCAGTTGAGTTTCCAGGAATGTGTAGTCCAATGTGAGTAATTGAGTCCACTTTTCCCCATAAACATATGTCACAATTCATTAAACTAAGCAGAGTCTAACATCTGTCTAATAATCATTATAAAGACAAAGAATAGTAATTTCCTAGCTCTTCAAACTTTCTGATATCGCAAAATGTTGACAGTAAAGCTACTTTAACTGGAAGACTAAAACATTTCAATACTTCCTTGTGAATATATATTTTTACTTTTACTGTATTGTCAAGAACTGTCTTTGAAATCTATGCATTACTTCCCTTCTTTAAGTCATTCATTTTACAGTTCAGATTATATTTTGTCAAAATGTTAATAGCATTTCAAGGGCACATTTAATATTTAAACTGATATTTTAAATGAATAGCTATCAGTTGCCAAGTGAGTTTGTACAGAGTGCGATGCGAGGTAAGTGCAAAGACAACATGTTGCAAAAAGTAATATGTATCTTTTCATTTGCTCTAGAGACTGACAATTTCAAGTAACATATAAAATGTAACTTTTACAGTGCAGACAGCTCGTGAAATCAGCATGTTAAAGTGAGTAATACTTTTTAATCAAGCAGCTACATTTCAGTGCACATGTAGTTTGGGAACATTTCAGTTGTATTTCCAGGAATATGTAATCCTATGAAGAGGATAAATCATAAAATATTTACAAATAATCCTATTATGTATTTATTTTACCTTGTTTAGGTTGTTTTTCATTTTAATAACTAAACATTACTTTTTCTTATTATTTGTTATCTGTGAGGCTAAATGTACTTCTCAGATTCACAGTGTCCTTAGAAACTGCAGCAATTGTTTACTGTTGCTATGGCAAGGCAAACAGAATGTGAAGAAAGCTTCACTTCTCTTAACCAACAGTACATTTTCCCTCCTTTTTCTTTTCCATGTATTTGTTAATACTAAAAGGAAATAATTCAAAGGACATATGTACATGGATGGAACATTTCAGAGTTAATCACAAACATGTCCCCAATCCCAATAAGCATAACAGTGACTATCATTAATCTAATAAATATTGTAATAATTAAGTTCACTATTCCAATTAGTCTACCTTAAAACTAGATTATTTAGACTATTATTTATCTATGTATAGATAATGAGTTATTAAATATATACAGACTATATTTGTATAGTAAATAGGAGAGAATTTAGAAAGGGAGACAAGATGCAGTTAAAATAAATAATGAGAAAAGAGAGAAGAGAGAAAGAAAAGAGAAAATTAAGAGAAAATACACATATACTATGTATGTTGATTTACAGTATAAATATTTTATGTGCTATATAACCCTCCTTCTGTGAAAGAAAGTACCCTGTTTTACATACCTGAGATAATGTGAAAACTCTCATGCGTCATCTGTTTTCAAAAAATATAGATAAAGATTCCAATAGTTAGTAACCTTTGTTTTAAAATTCCAAGCAGTAAAATTGGTCCTTTAAAGTAATGTTAAAACAATTCATATCATAGTAGATACTTTGAGAGATTTGGCTGTAACAGTATCAATCTTTTGCTTCTTCTTTTTGACATCTGTCCAGACATTTGTTTCTTTTGTTCTCTTGAGAGAAGGTGACATCCAATCCATATCTTCTGGTAAAGTAATCACATTATTAGTTTTAATAAATGAAGTGGCTTCCTCTAAGTCAATAAAAGTCCTCATCTCATTGGCATACAGTATTCTTATCTTAGCTGGATATGCAAGTTGTGCCTTGATGTTATTTTGTTTCAAAAACTTTATCATTGGCCACACTTTTTTCCTTTGTTCCATTATTCTAGATGAATAGTCGTTATCAAATCTTATCAGGCTCTGTTTACATTTTAGAGGCGCCTTCCTCCAAGCAGATCTTAAAATCAGTTCCTTGTCCAAGTATGAAAGAAATTTGATAATTATTGACCTAAGAGGAGAGTTTGAGTTAGTGGCAGGTTTCCCCAGAGCTCTGTGTGCCCTTTCAATGCCAAAGGAAAGTCCTTCTTTTAAATTTAAAAAGTCAGGGATCCAACTTGATAAAAATGAAATAATATCCTCACCTTCTGTGTTTTCAGGTAATCCGAAAATCCTGATGTCATTTCTCCTCTCCCTATTTTCCATGTCATCTACTTTATGAACCAACCAAGTGTTTTGTTTAAGAAGCAGTTCTTTCTGTGTTTCCTCTTCATTAAGCCTGCTTTCTAAGTCATTTAGAGAAAACTCTATTCCTGTTATTCTTGTCTGGCGTTGTTGTAGCATTTCCTTCAGGGTGTCAGCCTGTTTTTGACTGCTTGTTTTAAGATTTTCCAGGTTCTCTTTAAAATCATTCATCTTCAAAGACAACTCCTGCAGGGTGGATGCCATCTGTTGTAGTGCCTTCTTTAAGGCAGCATCCTGGTGAGAATTCTTTGAGTTGCTCATTTTAACAAGTGAATATATCTCCAAGCTTTTTGACAGGAAATTATTTGTAAAACTTCACCAAAGTTTCTAATTATGTAAATTAGTCCTTTATCTATAAGATTTTATACTTTGAAGAAAAAAAAGAATATTTTTTCCTGTCTTATTTAACTAGTTATATGGAGCTCTAAAATACTGCTGCTTTCAGTTAGCCATTCAGCCTCCGCCCCCCCTAGAATTAGATTCTGTGGTCAACTATTTCCAGAAGATTTCAGGTCTACATTTTAATAAATCAAAATCCAAACATATGCTTTTAAATAAGAAGAAAAGTACCCAAACAGATAATCATCGTATTATCGGTACATTCTCAAATTCTCTTGACTATCTAGGAATAATATTACGCAATTCATAGAAAATACAATTGAATTTAATTGAAAACACAATTGAATGTAATTATAAAAATATTATAAACTTAATAATTAAGTACATAACTAATTGGAATAATATCTTCATTACCTTTGAAGACAGGTTATAATTAATAAAAAATGACATTTTTACCAAAAATACTGTATGTAGCTCTAGTCCTTAACACTTCCTATTAAAATCAGTACATCAAAAATATAAATAAATTACTAATGAAATTCCTTTGGTACCCCAAAAGAAACAGAACAGCTTTTCTTCACCATATTAGGCCTTGGGATCAAGGAAGAATCAAGTTCCTTGACATTGAAACATACATTAATACATCCATCTTTAAGCTTATTCTAAACTGGATTGATCTAAGTTATCACTCTAACTGGAAACTACTACATTTTACCTTACTAATTAATGAAAATGCCTCTTTAGCCAAACTTCCACTAAACAATCATTCTAAGTTTTGATATTTCTTATGCCATATTATTCAACATAATATTGCTAAGCCCACAAAATTAAATTCACTAAATCATTTTTTGGAAAGTTTGTTAACTCTAATGCAGATATTAGGACTTGGTTTGAACTGGATATTAACCCTTTTTAAAATCGAATTTTTTCATGATAAAATGCATCTTAATGTTCTAGATTGCTGGAAAGCTAAGGATTTTATATGCTGGCATCAATGCATGAAGTTAAAGTTTTAGACTCTTAAATTCTTATAAAAGACTGCGACTTGTTCCTCGGAACTGGTTAATTCTACAAAGTATCTTAACTTACTCTCAAGATTTATGTAGAAAGCTTAAGAATTCATCTTAACAGAAAAGGCCAATGATGATAACTTTCTTATCTGAAATTTTGCATAACAATTTTATCACAGACAATATTATTTTATAACTTTATAATAAGTTAATTGTTTATTAGACTAGCATAAATCAGAAATATTGGAATTTTATATTTAAAGGTTATTCTAATTTCTTGCAAGGCAAAAAACAAAAAAAATTGTTATTCATCAAAAAATGCTGCATTGTACCAATACTGGAGCATTTTCGCCTGGCAATGTCTTCCTAAGGTATTTCTGACACCAAATAAAATAGTTAAATGTAATAATAATTCTAATGCATCCTGCTGAAGATGCACAGAACATACTAAAGCTGATTGAATACACACATTTTATGACTGTCCTAAGTTAAAAGATTACTGGAACAGTGTAGATGATTTTCTCAAAGCCCACTGATTCCTTTTCACTGTCCAAATCATTATTTTTTTCAATGTAAATGAAAGCTACTCTCTGAATAAGAACAACTCATATTTATTCCGGTCAGTACATGCTGTCACCAGAAAATGCATCACCAGAAGATGGAAAACTAGTTGCTAACCAGCTGTTGAAGATTCCTTGTCTTCAGTGAAAGAACTGGCAATCAAGGAAACTAAGACTAAGCTTACAATCTATCCAAAGACCCTTGTTAACAATCATTGGATAAAAATTTTATCACTTATTGAGACTCTTCAAATGGACCATAACTCTTTCTGAACTGATACACACCAATTGAACTTTTTTATTTTTACTTGTGATCTGCAATTCTACGTCAGGCCTCTGTATATACTGTAAATATCTCTCCCTCTCTTACTTAATACTTTGTCTTAGAATGAGAATATGTTTGTCAATTTGTTGTCTCTTTTTCATGGAAAAGTCAATAAAACATTTGAACAAAAAAAAAACTTGAATAGTGCAAAGTTTCTAGATTCACTTGCAACAAATCTTACTGGACCCACCGTTTAGTACTGAAAACTGGCTTGAGCTTATGTTACACTCAAGCTTACCTTAGCTCATAAAATCAGCCATACCCCATCCACCTGCCCAGCAATTTGGTCAAATAATAAACTGCTTACCATTTGCAAACCTCAAAGAGCAGCTGGGGTCAGTCTCTATTTCAACAGTATGACTAGAACTTGGAATAAAATTCCTTTATCAGTCAGGTCTATCACACACCTTCATCCTTTCAAACCATTAATAAAAAGCCTTCTTATCTGCCTCCTAGCTTTGTCCCTGCTCCTCATCTAGGACATAGCTCTCTAACACCATTTATTACCTTTCTTATACCTCACTTTAAACTACTTAATCACTTAAATTGCTTATCTGCATCTAATCCCTCAATTTATTGTACTTCTTAAACTACTATACCTACTTCTAATTAGCACAACCAAATTACTATTCTGTCACTACTTCTCTGTTAACACTCAAACTTGCTTAAGTCCTCTAACATTTTACTCTAGTGTATTTCTTAAATTATGCCTATCTCTCTTATACACCACTATTCTACCTGTAAAGACTCCGTACAAGGCTTGTAAATATAATGTTTTTGAATACCAATACAAATTTTATTATACTGACTATTATACTATGTATTCACATAAATTGTGTATTAAAATGTGTTATTCTAGATGTGACACTGCCAGCCCAGCTATCTGGAATTTTGTAAATAGTCATATGTCATTTGTGAATATTAATATGATTAATGTGCTTATCTTACAAATGTAAGAGAACTATATGTTATGTGTATAGTTTCATAGTTTAGTACTAGGCTATCTGCCCTGGGGCATTTGTAAGCCTAGCCATAGTGATGTGGCTTTCGCCACCCCATGAAATGGTACAAAAATGCACAGAATAGATTTAGAATACTGTGCCTCTGTCTAGTAGTGACACAGTGAAGGTCCCCTTATATAACAGAATTAGTTTACTGTGCCCCTGTCTAGTAGTGACACAGATGTGACCCCTGGGGTAAACTTACGATCTCCCATCCACTCATCAAGATTTCTCTTGGAGAGAGTCAGTGAGGGGCTCTGCCTAACATGAACTGGGATCCTGTTCCAGAGTATGGGAAGCCTCTGGGTTATGAATCTATCCCTCCAGCATGTCCTATTCATACTTGTGCCGAGGTTTAAGTCTTTAGCTCTCGTGGTTATGATGGATTTGGATTTTTTGAGGTGGAGCATGTCCATCAGTTCCTGATTGGACATGGCCTTGTACATCAGGCAGAGATCACCTCTGAGCAGGCTGTATGCTACTGAATAGAGCTGGAGTTTCTTTAGTCTGGCAGAATAAGACATATGTTGGAGACCCTTGATCCTCTTGGTAAGGTACTTTTGTGGTCTCTCCAGTTGTTGCAAATGCCGGGTGAGGTACATACCAAATGGGGCATTGTACTCAATCATGGGTCTGATGAGGGAGGAGTATAGGGGTACAATGACATCCTTGGTTCTGGATGTGAATCCCTTCATGATAAGGTGTGCAATGTAGAATGTCTTTCTAACCACTTTGGCAATGTGGGTGTCAAATGACAGGTCGCTGTCGACTTGAGTCCCTAGATCTCTGATTACTTTTTCTGTACTCAGTGGGTTGCTGTCTATGTGATAATTTGTGGGTACTTTGTTTTTCCCAAAGGGGATGACTATACATTTTTTGGCATTTAGTTTAAGGCCATGACTCCAGCACCAGTTGTACGTTTCTGTGAGGCCTTTTTGTAGGATGTATGTGTCCGCTGGTGTGTCGACTATGGCGCCTAGTTTGCAGTCATCTGCGAACTTTGTCAGCCACAACCCTCCCATGTTTGCTTTAACATCTGAGAAATAAATGCCGAACAAGAGGGGTCCCAGGACAGATCCCTGTGGGACACCACTTGTGACTGGCTTTGAGTCTGACATTGCTCCAGCGATTTTAACTTTATGGGTTCTGTCCTTTAGCCAGTTGGCAACCCATCTAGTGACATAAGGGTTTACATTTAAGCTGTTGAGCTTATCTATGATGCCTGAGTGGGGTATTGTGTCGAAGGCCTTAGCCAAGTCCAGGTAGGCTGTATGGACTGCTTTGCCCTCATCAATGGCTCTAGTGACTGTTTCAAAAAAGTCAACCAGGTTTAAAAGGCAGGATCTGCCCTTTACAAAGCCGAACTGGGTGGGGTCAAGTGTCTGTAGGTCCCCAATGTCTCTGTTTATGAGTTCCATAATGATTCTTTCCATAGCTTTGCAGACCAGGCTGTTTAAGCTTATGGGGCGGTGGTTCCCAGGGTCTGTAGAGGTACCCCCTTTGTGGAGTGGGACCACTGTTGCTGTACGCCAGTGTTCAGGTACATATCCTGTAGTAAGGCTAAGGTTAAATAGCATTTTTATGTGCGGGTTTAGCTCCTCTATGGTGCAGAAGTGCATGTTGAACAGGGTTTGTACAGTACTGAGCTGCAAGGATGTGTCCACAGTGTACCCAACTGGAAAAGAACAGAAATGTATATAAACTACATACCTGTGCAAATGTATGTTTTAATAGTAGAAGCTGGAACATACAGAGTTAACTTACAAAACTTCAAGAAAATAAGTGGAAATTGTTTTACAATCGTGTTATATCTCAGTCTCAGTGAAACACACACACTTTCTAGAGCTAGAGGCTTTTCTATTGTCTTGAAACAGAAATAATTACTAGGTTTCAAAGGTAAAAACATTTTATTGTTTTACAACTTCCAAGTTCTGTAAACTTCTGAGTGATATGTACTTCTCACACAGAGATGCTAAAATTCTTAGTTTCTGTTAGCCTGGGAACTGAAGGCAGGTGACAAAGAGTGATGTCATCCAGCCTAACCCAGCAGTAATATGTGATATTAATTTAAGAACTCTCGCAGAGAGAGAGAGAGAGACTGGGCCTTTCTTGTCTTGGACCTAGAAACATCCACTCAGCACTTCTGCCTGCATCTTGCTCTGTAAATAAGTTATTTAGGGCATAGTATCTCTTAGATATAGATAGGAATATAGTAAATATTAGTTTAGATGTTTTCCACATTTATTTGAGACTGTTCTGCAATGTTTTTGTAAAATATTTCCTGTGATTCTGAACTCTGTAGTTACTGTGTTGATTGAGTATTGTCTTTTTCTTTTATTTATTATTAAATATATTTAAACCTATCATTGCGGCTGATATTTATGAGACATATTTAAGCTCTGAGAGTACCTGCATGTGTATTTGGTCACACTGTACAGGCCTCTCCTAAATAGCCTTAGTCTTGGTCACAATTACCATTTGGATAATAGTAACATTACAAAGTAGGATTGGTCATCCTTTGCAAGGGCCTTAGAGTAGCTGGTACAAAGTTGGCTGGTGGCAATGATAACTATCTTATAGTCTGGGCAGAAGGGAGCATAGCTAGTAAACCTGTGCCAGCCTTTCCCAGGTGTGTGTGTGTGTGTGTGTGTGTGTGTGTGTGTGTGTGTGTGTGTGTATAAATCAAATCTCAAAGTGTGTGTGTTAGCTACTTGGGCAGGGAAATGAAGCACTGGTTGGAGAGAGAGGGCACTGGAGGTTTTGGCTTGGCCACTCAGCTGAGATCTCAACCCTATAGCTTTGCCAGTGGGGAGCCTTATTGGGGATCTGAAGAAAGAGGGAGAAAAGAGCCCCAGACTGACTGTGATCTATGTGAGCTCTTATGGCAAATTGTACTTTACTGTGTATGTACTTGTAATCCTCCCAATGTGTGCATCCCTCACTGTTCCCAGTGGTGAGGATTGAGGCTCCTTGATTACTGGACCAGTACAGGGGTGTCGCATATTAATTGGTTGGTAGTGGTGGGATAGCCACATCACATATTAATTGGTTGACAGTGGTGAGGTAGCCACATCACATACTAATTGGCTTGTAGTGGTGTGGATACTGAATTCCTGTAGCCTGTGTACACTGGTCACTGAACATGTTTGTACTCTCAATCAGCCATGCAGTAAGCATTCAGAGTTCATATCACAATTGTTTTATTTTTTTTTTTTGTTAGCTTAGTTAGTCAGAGACAGCAGGCAAGCATGTCAGCAGAGCAGTATGGAAAGCTGACAAGGAGCCAGTTGGCTGAAATATTCCAGGCTAAAGGACTGGTGCATGCCAACCTAATTAAAGCATACAATATTGCAGCTTTATTCACAGCTGCAACACAGAATAGCAACCAAGAGGACAATCAGACTGGCCGTGGAGATGTACAACTCTCAGAAAATGGACAGCTCAACCTTACCACAGAGGACTGAAAAATCCATCTTGAGTTAAAGAAACTTGAGCTAGAGGCCAAGCATTTGAAAATAGAGGCAGCAGAGACTGAGACGTCTAGAGACTGAGGAAAATGAGAAACTGCAATGTCTGAAGGCTGAGGAAAAAGAGAAACTGTGACGCCTGGAAGCTGAAGAGAAGGAGAAACACAGGCAACATGAAAAGGCGATGCTTACTCTTTACCAGAGTCATGGAGGGTATGTAAACAGTACAATGTTGACTAAGGGCTCTGGGTACAGTTCCTTACCCCCTTACTCCATGGTAAAGCTGTAACTACAGTTTCTTAACTGTCTGATACTGATTGTTTAAATTAGAATACAGTCAAACCGTGTTTGTTAGAATGTTTTAAGTTAACACCTGAAGCTTATAGGAAAATGTTTCACGAGCATAGACGCAAGGCAGATGAAAGTGTGTGTGAATATGTTGCTAAACACTTATTTTCATAGGTGGGTGAGTGGATGTCGGGTCACCACTTCTGAAGGGCTGGCAGACTTTTTGGTGAGGGAACAAGCTACTTGGCCAGGGATATGAAGCACTGGTTGGACAGAGAGGGTACTGGTGGTTTTGGCTTGGCCATTCGGCTGAGATCTCAACCCTATAGCTGTTCTAGTGGGAGTCTTATTGGGGATCTGGAGAAAAAGGGAGAAACCAGCCCCAGACTGACTGTGATCTCTGTGTGCTCTTAAATGAAATTGTACTTTACTGTGTGTGTACTTGCAATCCTCCCAATGTGTATGTCCCTCACTGTTGCCAGTGGTGAGGATTGAGGATCCTTGACTACTAGGCCAGTGCAGGGGTGTCACACTAGATACCGACTGCATTAAATGTGATACCTTGAAGCTTTTCTCCCTGGGCCTCCAATGAAAAAGGCCACCTGTGCCCAATCAGACTTTCCCAGTAAAATAATACAAATATAATACAATCATGGTATAACGATAAATGACAAGAGTTTGTGAAGAAATATAGACAGCTGTGGAATAAATAAAAAACTGTGATCAATCAATGAAAAGAAACTACACTTTGTATATTTCAGATGGGAGGGCATACTTAAAACAAGAAAGAAATTAAGTGTATTCTGGCAATGGGCTGTCAACACAGTGTGAAAGAAGTAGCACTAAAGAATGTTGTACTCTTGTTTTTCAAAAATGAAATTTAGGAATGATAAATTAGTTTTGACAAATAAGGCAATGTTGAATATTCAGAAATTTGGAAAGGAAGGGGACGATTCAGTAATATTATTTCTGCAAAGGTGAGTAATATATATGCAAACTGAAGCCTGGGGGCCAAATGACAGGGCTGTTGAAACTGCAAATATCATGAGATATTAAATTCAAAAATATATTTCATATTTCATTCCCTAATATTTAGATGTAAGGTGTCAAAGGTCTTTAAATACGGTAAACAAATTACCTAAATGTATAGCCCAATAACCTGGTTGACTATGTCACTGATTTTTTTCTTCTATCAAAATATAAAATTTAAAGTTAGAAATTGCTAAAGTTAAATCACACTGGATTCATATTGCCTTTGCAAAAATATGCTTTGGAATTTTTACTTAGTTCAGCAAAAATATACAACAGTTTATTCTCAGAAAATGTCCACAGTACTTTTATTATTATTTTATTATGAACAAAGGACATAATTCAGATCAGAGTGGTTTTGTAAGAGAACTGCTGGGCACAAGTAAGAATTAATACAAGAAGCCACTTTAATCAATTAGTAATATATGTATATATATATATATATATATATATATATATATATATATATATATATATATATTCATATGTATAATATAGATATAACATTGATAGACAGATATGGACAAAATTTTGATAAGTTAGGTAAAAGGAGTAAAGGTAAAGATGTCGTTAATATAAAAGGAAGAACTTTCACAGCAATAGGCTAAGCAGATGATCTCTTTCTGACATTAACCTATAAAACTCTATAACACTCCTGTTTATGGTGATGGAAGAGTTCACGGCCACATAATATTTGAAAAATACATGTAAGCAAAACAAAACTAATAATGCATAATTAAGAGAAACAATAGCTGTAAATAGATGAAAATGAACATTTGTAAACTATGAATCACTAGACATAATTAATAATATTTCTTTAAAATAAGAAAAGTAAGAAATACTTTGAATACCTTAGAGTAAAGCATGCATCTCAACAGTCCATTTTTTGCAGAATGTCAAGATTTTGACCTCATATTTTCGGTCTGTTCCTCGTAAAATGTGTGGTTTTCTAGTAAATCGCTGAGGATTGAAGTCACTAAATAATGTCATATATTTGAGTTTCAGGCTTCATATCCATCAGAAAATGCATGCTAACATGAATTACGTTATTCTAACAACTTTTTAAGATTATACGATAATAAGAACAATATTTAAAACCTTCCTTAGTTTGGGGCCTTTGCCCCCCTCCCCATTATTTTAGGCTTTTGTCAAGATTTCTTGCACTAAGAAGTTGTGAAACATAGAGTAAAGGCTAGGAAATCAAATAGTACCCTTTATAAATTTGATCGGCTCATGTAGGTACACAATAAAATCATTTCTACTCTGGACTACATGAAGAGACATTATTGAGTTTGTTGAATATATATCTCCCAGGCAGGTCTGCCCTAGCCTTAAGCAGCATCCTGCCATCACCCAGTATAATGCCTCAACAGATACACAAAATGATTGACTTTAACAACTGACTTAGTTTCTGATTTCTGGTGTAATTCCAAGGGGATCCAGTACCTGACAGCCTGGGAGGACATTACTGACAGACCACAATGCTTTGACAGAGATGGCCTTCATCTGTCTCCCCAAGGCTTCAGTCTTCTGACAAAGGCTCTTGCCTCCCCCACAGTGCCTTTTTTAGGCAAAGTCATGAGCACAAAATTACCAACATAAAAATTCTTCTAAACAAAATTTAAAGGTCATGCTGCTAAACACTAGGAGTCTTAGCATTCACTGTAAGCATTCTTTGCCCTGGAGGATGCCGACATTTGTGCAGTAACTGAAACCTGCTTCAAAGCTATGGAGTGCACCTCAGCCTTACTAGGTTACTCATCCTACCATAGTTTCAGACCCCAAACGGAGGGCTACAAAGCCAAAGGAAGTGGAGTTTCAATATTTATCAAAGACATACACACCTGCAGGCTGGTCAAACAGTATGATGCACAGAAGACACTCCAAGTGCAGCTAACTGTTGACAAAACACCTGTTTAAATCATAGCTAGCTAAAGACCCCCTTTTCCAGCCCAAACAAGAATTTATTTTATTATTTATTTTTATTTTTAGTTTACATTTGTTGACCGGGCTAGTCTAACTGGATATATGTCCATTTTCAGTAGAGGCCCAGGGAGAAAAGCTCCACTACAACATTGTTTTAAAGAAACCAAAAAATACTACATAGGACTAACATATTTTAAAAATTAAAATTGATATAGTGACTAGTAAAAATGAAATATTCATTACATAAGAGAATATAAAATGACATGTATATAACAGGATTAACATGTGTAAAGGCAATATTAGAAAGTTAAAATACAACTTAATATAGAAAAGACAAAGACAGGGTGAATTTTTTTTTCTACAAGGGATGCCTGTAATTGTGCATGTGAAGATGGTGGAATGAGGAGGAAAAAATATTTAGACAGGATTAGTACAGGGGCAAAGCCATTGTAAAGACAGGTGGATTCTTAGATGCTTTTGAAAAGTGTTGTGGATTCCAGGGATGTTTGTTTGGTAGGAAGCTTGTTCCAAGAATTTCCAATGCTATTATTGAAAAGACAGTCTCCAGATTTGTTGTTAGATTTAAGGGTGGCTAGTAGTGACTTATTAGCTGAGAGTAGGGTTGTTAGTTTTTATAAGGGCTAATAAGGGTAGAGAGTATGGGTGTATTTGTAGGATGATACAGGATCTTGTGGGTAATAGTTAGTTGTTGGAAAAGAATTTGGTTTTACAGTTCCAGCCATCCTAATTTTTTCAGATTTTGGCAATGGTGAGTACGGAATGGGGAACCAGTTGCAAATCTGGCAATGTTATTATAGGACGTGGCCAGTTTATTTAGGTAATTTTTGGATAGGTAAGTGTAGATAGGTGAGGTATAAAGAAGAGTGAGATTAGGTGAGTTTGGGCGATAGTAGTCCTGGCAGAGGGAGTAAGGAAGGTTTTTAGTCTAATAAACTGAAGAATGGAAGGTGCAAAAGTCACTAGTAACCACAAAACAAGCACCTCAGACCCAGGAGATAAATACACGCAGTTTAATGAATAAAATAACGCTTCCAAAAGTCATGTTTCCGTCTCCAACTTCGTCAGATAAAAGTTCCTTTGTGTTCCACTCTTTATATACAGAACCAAATCATTAAGCAATTAAACCATATCCAATGAAGTCAAAGAAACAATTAAACAATAAAATACATACAAAATGTCACTTCATTCCCAAGCTTCAGAATGAGTAAACAATAAAATGCATATTTACGTAACGATAGCCTTTGCATAATGTATATAATAAATATTTTAAGTTTTAAAACTGTAAAATCAATAAATATTGTAACATCTTCAAATAAAACTTTAATGTATATGTATAACTGGAATAAAATACTAAATAAACTTTTTGTTAGCAAAATTTAGTATATATATTTAGTCCCCTCTGCTGGCTATAATATCACATTACCTCATTTCATAATAAAAGTGTAATATGTCTTGAAAACAGTTCTCGACACTACCAAGTTAAAACAATAAATTTCTGAGTGTAAAATGTTTGGAAATAATCTATAACTTTGCTGATCTCAGTTTCAAGATTGGTGATAGTGAAATCATGTCATTGAGTCCCGGGGATTTACTGGCCTCCAAAATTAACTGCCAGTATAGTTCTCTATATTCCAATAAGGTTTCCCACATACCTCCCCTAGAGTCAATGGGTACAACTTCTAGTGTGAAAAACTGGAATTCTGATTGATTGCAAACAATACTGTGTTTGTAAAGTGCATTATTTTCGTTTTTGGTCCTAATGTCATAAAGGTGCTCGTAAATCCTGTTTTAATTTTCTTTCACTCTTACCCACATAGAATTATTCACATCCCTTACAAAGGACCAAATATATAATTACAGTTTACAAATGTATTCAAAATTAGTTTCCTTTTCCTTGCATACAGGTAAACAGCATCCCCAGTTATAAGGTGTGAACAGTAGTTACAACTTCCACACTTGAAAAGTCCTTTTTTCTTTTTTGTACCTTTCTCAAAATTATTTCTGTTTGCTCCCCTTTCTAAAATATTCTTAATGTTCAATCCTTTACGATAGATGTATCTCAGGTCATCATCAAATATGTATTTTAAATCTGACAACTTGGCGAAATTTGTCCATTCTTTGTCTATAATTCTTCTAGCCAACCCTGTCTGACCATCATAAGTTATTGCTATCGCTGAACTATAGTTTTCTTTTGGTTTTTCATCAAGTTTATGTTCATTAGTCATTTGTAGTTTCCCTAAAATGGGTGCAAACTTAGTGTCCCTTCCTTCAGTAACTAAATTACATATCTGGTCAAATAAATTTAACGGGTAACCTCTGTTTAAGAACATTCCTTTCAAAACCTCACAATCTTGGAATCTTGGTCATAAATTTCATTGTCAGAGGTCATTCTATTTAAACGTACTAGTTGTCCTTTCAACACTCCTTTCTTCTGATGGAGTGGGTGAGAAAGTACAGTTGTGTACACCTACCATAAATGTATATGTTCGAGTGTCTTCACTGTTGCAGTCATGACTGTAGGGTTCTCCCCTGCCGGCAGGCAGCCCTCGGTCGGCCAGAATCCCAAAGTCTGGGTCCGGCGTCGGCTGTTCAACCATGCTCCCTGACGTCAGAGCGCCAGGAGTACAAAGCTGACAGCCGACGCCATCTTCTCCAGTTTTTCTTGCCCCAGATGTCAGGAGTCCCAAAATGAAAAAGGTCCCATAACCTTTGCAAATACACCTCAGATGAATGGTGAAAAAAGGGAAATACACAAAAGTAAAAATAAGAGGGGACAGGAGGGAAACCCAGACTGCAACAGTGAAGACACTCGAACATCTACATTTATGGTAGGTGTACACAACTGTACTATGTTCATCGTGTTTCACTGTTGCAGTCATGACTGTAGGGTAGAATCCCAAAGCTGAAAGAAAGGGAGGTGGTCATAAAGAGGAAGGGGCGGCTAAAAGGCCCTGCAAGACTGCAGAGGCAAAGCCTGCCCTAGACTTAGAGTAGAGAGGTAGATTGTAGTGCTTAGAAAATGTATGCACTGAACTCCAAGTTGCAGCTTCCAAAATGTCCTTGGTAGGAACTCCCCTGAGGAAGGCCGCAGAAGTGGCAGCAGCTCTGGTGGAATGAGTCCGTATACTCCCTGGGATTTGCTTTCCATGGTGAGAATAACAAAATTGGATTCCATGAGCAATCCATTTAGAAATGGTCTGTTTTGAAATGGCTTTACCTTGGGAACTTGAAGCATAAGAAACAAACAATTGTTCTGATTTTCTGATGTCCTTGGTTCTGTTCAGGTAAAAACGTAGCTTTCTGTGTACATCCAAGGAATGTAAGATCCTTTCCCCTTTATTTTCAGGAGTGGGGAAAAAGGTTGGCAAGTGTATAATTTGATTTAAAGCCACTTTGGAAACCACCTTAGGCATGAAGGTAAGATTAGTCCTCAAAGATACCCTGTCTTGATGAAAAATAATATAAGGTTCCACAGCCATAAGAGCTTGTAACTCTGAAACTATCCTGGCAGAGGTTAGGGCTAACAGGATGGCTGTCTTCCAAGATAAAAACTTGATGTCAGAAGAGGCAGCAAGCTCAAAAGGAGGCAAGGTTAGTTTTTCCAAAACATAGTTGAGATCCCAAGCAGGAATAGGAGGAGATCTAGGAGGTCTTAAGTTCTTAGCTCCTCTGAGAAACTGCCGCATGAGCTGGTGGGAAAAGATGGGAGGGTCTGTATTATAATGAGCAGAAATAGCAGAGGCATCTATCTTAATGGAAGAGAAAGAGAGACCCTTATGTAAGAGATCTGTCAAGTAAAGTAAAATTGAAGTAATGTTAGGAAGAAGAGGATCAGAATCCTGAGCCTGCATCCAGGAACAAAATCTTTTCCATTTTCCTGCATAAGATTTTCTAGTGCTAGGATGTCTGGCTTCTAAAATGACATCCATAACCTGCTTGGGTAGTAAAGAAGAAATCAAAGGCCCTGGATTAACCAGGCCGCCAGGCTGAGAGTTCTGACATGAGAGTGTAGAACCTGACCCTGATGTTGGGACAGAAGGTTCGGAGACTGAGGTAAAACCCAAGGGGGCTCCAGGCATAGGTTTTTTAGAGTTGGATACCAAAACTGTCGAGGCCAATTTAGAGCCAGCAAGATTATCAACTTGGGCTTGTCCTGTTTTATCTTCAATAAAACCCGTGGAAGAAGAGGAAGAGGCGGAAAGGCATATCCCGAGAGGTTCCTCCAACTGAATGACAGGGCGTCCACTTTCCAACTTCTCTGTGGAAAATCCTGGTGCAAAAAGTCTGTAGTTGATGATTGAGATGGGATGCAAAGAGGTCTATGTGAGGACATCCCCAGACTGCTGTTATCATCCTGAATATTTTGGTGTCCAGCATCCACTCGTGTGGATCCGAAAGATTTCTGCTCAGGCTGTCTGCCAGGAAGTTTTGTTTCCCTGGTAGAAACTGAGCTTGAAGATCCAGATTGCAAGATAGAGCTGTGTCCCATAGATCCATGACTAGTCTGCAAAGGGGGTAGGAATGAGATTCCCCCTGCTTGTTTATGTACCACATAACTGTGGTGTTGTCTGTCCATATTAACAGTTGTCCTGGTTGTATAAGATTCCTGAAGGCCAATAGAGCTTTCTGAATGGCTAACATTTCCTTTAAATTGATATGCAGGTGCTTCTGATCCTTTGTCCAAAGGCCCTGCAAACAATTGCCCTGAAAATGGGCTCCCCAAGCATAGTCCGAGGCGTCCGTGGTTAGAATCTGAGAGGCAGAGGCAAACGGAAGGGCTTCCCTTTGTTTAGAGCACATGCCCTGGACCACCAAAGAAATTCCTTTTGAAGGCAAGGAAGAACGGAGATCAGTATGTCTAAACTGTGGCAATGCTGAGACCATACACTTTTTAGGTACCACTGTATTTTCCTCATGTGTAGTCTTGCATATGGTACGAGAAGGATGCAGGAGGCCATGTAACCCAAAGCCTGCAGGAATTTCCTTGCAGATAGATGAGTTAAAGTTGCCAAGGTTCTGAAAGTTGAAGCCAGCTGTAACCGTTTTTCGGATGTCAGAAATGTCATCTGGGTTGTGGTATTTAGAAGTGCACCCAGAAAAGTTATCTGTTGTGATGGTGTCAAATTTGACTTTTTTATGTTTACAGAGAATCCCAGGAACTTGAGGAGGTTCTGCACAAATTGTAGATGCTGGAGTAAGACATCCTTGCTGTCTGCCTGAATTAGACAATCGTCCAGATAAGGGTAAATTTGAATTCCCTTGAGTCTGCAGTAAGCTACTACTGGAGCCAGGCATTTGGTGAAGACCCTGGGCGCAGTAGATAATCCAAAGGGCAGCGCAGAGAATTGAAAGTGCCTCGCTCTGGCTTTGAACCTGAGGTATTTTCTGCGATCCTGCCTGATGGGAATGTGTAAATATGCCTCCTTTAAATCCAAAGTTACCATCCATGCATTCTTGGACAGCATTGGAAGTAGCTGCTGTAGAGTAAGCATCTTGAATTTTGGAATCTCTAGAAAGGTGTTCAAGACCGACAGATCCAGAATGGGTCTCCATGAGTTTTGCTTCCTTGGGACTAGAAAGAGCCTTGAATAAAACCCTTTTCCCATCTCTGAGAGAGGAACCAGTTCTATGGCATTCATAGCCAAAAGAGCTTCCACCTGGTTTAAGGCTTCCGTCCATTGATGTTTTGGAAGGTCTGGCCATCCGCTTGGCCTTGGCAAGGTAAGAAAATGGAATTTGTAACCTCTTAAAACCACATCCAAAACCCATTTGTCTTGGGTTATTTGAGTCCAATTTTGATACAAGAGAGTTTTCCTCCGAGAGGGGCTTCCAGGCAAGAAGTTCCTGTAGCCCCACAGAGGGAGTCATTGAGTTTGTTTCCTTTGAGATTGTGACCTGTCCTCTCCTCCCCTAGGGGTGGAAGAAGTCCACTGTCTTGGTCTATAAGCAGCTTGTGTTTGAGGCCTCCCTCTGGAACGTCTATATCTACCCCTCTGAGGCCTGTCTGAAGTGGGAAAGGACCAATTTTTTGAACGCCAATTCCTGCTAAATCTAGGAGGCTGTACTTGTAAGAAATCTTTAACTGTTTGCATGGATTTCACCTTATCCTCCATCTTTTTAATCACCTCTTCAGCTTTCGATCCAAACAAAACATTATGCTGAACAGGAGCATCCAATAATTTAGCCTTTACCTGTTCAGGTAAACTTTGTTCCTTTAGCCATGCATGCCTTCTAATGACTGTGCCAGAGGCCGCAGCCCTACAAGAAGCCTCCAAGGCATCAAATCCACAGTGTAAACCCATGCTTCCCAACCTGTTCAGTGGCATGCAATAAGTCATGTAATTCCTTATCATCTGCACAGGCAGAAATGGAAGTAAGCTTTTGTTTTAAGACAGACAATAGAAATTGCTGGTATTTAAACATATGAAACTGACAGTTTAAAGCCCTAATGGACAAAGTAGCAGAAGTGTACACCTTTTTGCCCCATCTTTCTAAGGATCGAGAATCCTTTTCAGTAGGAATAGGATTTTGGCAGAAGCGGCCTTAACTCCCTTAGGACCCTGAGAAATGGTTTCAGGGTCAGCAGAAGGGTTCTTGTATAAAAACTGATGGGAATCAGGAACCCTGTAATATCTATCAGGCTTAACAGGAGCAGGAGGAAAAGAGTCAGGGGTTAAGTTAGCCTCCGAAAAGGCATCATCCACAATATCCAAAACAGGAGGAATAGCCAGGGGTCTATGTTGGGGAAGAAGAAGAAATTCCCTCAGTCTTTTCTTGGATTCGAATACTCCTGTCCTTCCCAGTGGAAATGTTCCCTCATTTCATGCAAAGTTTCCCCAAAAGAGAAATCCTCAGGGGGAGAAGCTGAAGGAATGGATTCTTCAGCATCAGAATCCTCATAAGGAAGGAAAGAATATTCCTGATCAGAAGAAGAAACTGAGGAAACAGAAGCCTGATCAGAGGAATCATAAGAAACATCCTGCCTTGGCCTTTTGTCTGGAGGGGGATGAGAACCCCTAATCATAGTAAGTAAATCCTCCGCCATCTTGAGTAACTGTTTCTGTGACTTGGGAGCCGGTTCAGAAGAGGCCTGTGTACAAGTCTTTGATTTTGAAGGAGTCTTTGCCTTTGTCTTTGGCTTTGCCTTTAATAGTAGCTGAGTAGACCTGAAAGCCCCTTCGGAAGCCGGTACCTGCACAGCGGCTCTGGACCCATCCAAAGGAGCATTGTCCGAAGGTCCTGCAACAGAAATATTTAAAGGCCTGGTTGGCTCCTCATGAGAGTCCGTTTCGGCCATCGGTTCTGAAATGGCCAACGACAGGGGCTGCAAAAGCGCCTCACTGACGACGGCCGAACCTGAAGCTGGCTCCGCTTGTGCGCTATCATCAGATTTGGACCTCGGAGGCCTGTCTTTATCTTTGTGATGTTTGTGAACTCCAGTAGCCGGGACCGTATCTGACGACATTTTGTAGTTAAAGCGCCTACCGAAGTAATGAAAAGCAAAGCCGTACCTTCGCTTAATTGTACGTTGATTGAATCTAGCACAAAACCGACAACTAGCTACGTCGTGGTCAGGGCCCAAGCAAGGAATACAGTTAGAATGAAAATCCTTATGAGGTATTTGCTTCCCACATGAAATACAATTATTAACTTTTTCTGACATCGGAGTGGAGCAAGAAAAAAGTTTCCCCAACGGGGTACTTAGCTTTGAGTGGAGAAGAAAGTCTTCAGACCGAAGTATATCAGTAAAATTAGTCAGGAGTCAGCCGACCGACACTTGTGAACTGCTATCACCGCACGGCAAGAAAGACTGGAGAAGATGGCGTCGGCTGTCAGCTTTGTACTCCTGGTGCTCTGACGTCAGGGAGCATGGTTGAACAGCCGACGCCGGACCCAGACTTTGGGATTCTGGCCGACCGAGGGCTGCCTGCCGGCAGGGGAGAACCCTACAGTCATGACTGCAACAGTGAAACACGATGAACATCTAGTAAAATGTAAATAGGAATTCGAGAAAGTCTCTTTTCTGTAAATCCTTGACCTAAAACCTTCATTTGTCTTGCTTATATTCACGTCCAAGTAGTTTAGTTCATGATAATCAAATTTATGTGTAAACTGCAAGAAACTAGTTGTACCATTAATATATTGGACAAATGCCTCAAAATCATCCTCATTTCCTGTCCACAAAAAACAGAGGTCATCCAAGAATCTACCATAGTAAGTCCAGTAACTCCTATATAAAGAATTTAAAACAAAATTGTTTTCCCAGTAAGCCATTATAATG
Organism: Protopterus annectens; assembly: GCF_019279795.1. NCBI lineage: Eukaryota > Metazoa > Chordata > Ceratodontiformes > Protopteridae > Protopterus > Protopterus annectens. Next base: position 1,288,372,339 of record NC_056725.1, read on the forward strand.
TTTGCATAGGTTGGAGCACAATGTGCCCCCATAGCCACACCTCTGGACTGTTTAAAATATTCACCTTCAAAAAAAATGTAATTATTTTTCAATATAACTTCCATTAGTGCCAAAACTGTTCTAAACACATTGTGACTGATTTCTTTAAAATCAATGAGCATCTCTTCAAACCACAACAGGTCAACATCGTGTGGTATACTCGTAAATAAATCCACCACATCCAATGTTCCAAAAGCCACCCTGTCAGAAAATAAAGTATGGTTCAAATTTCTTAAAAGGTCTGATGAAGTCTGCAACGCAGATGAAAGCGCTTAATAGTTTCTAAATTTTTTTGTGCATCAATAAACGTTGCTTTTATCCTTGTTCGAGTCCTGTTCACTATTTGACTGGATAACCTAGCAGAGACGGATAGCTGTCTCACCATTTGATTCGAAAGTTATAGATTATTTCCAAACATTTTACACTCAGAAATTTATTGTTTTAACTTGGTAGTGTCGAGAACTGTTTTCAAGACATATTACACTTTTATTATGAAATGAGGTAATGTGATATTATAGCCAGCAGAGAGGACTAAATATACATACTAAATTTTGCTAACAAAAAGTTTATTTAGTATTGTATTCCAGTTATACATATACATTAAAGTTTTATTTGAAGATGTTACAATATTTATTGATTTTACAGTTTTAAAACTTAAAATATTTATTATATACATTATGCAAAGGCTATCATTACATAAATATGCATTTTATTGTTTACTCATTCTGAAGCTTGGGAATGAAGTGACATTTTGTATGTATTTTATTGTTTAATTGTTTCTTTGACTTCACTGGATATGGTTTAATTGCTTAATGATTTGGTTCTGTATATAAAGAGTGGAACACAAAGGAATTTTTATCTGACGAAGTTGGAGACGAAAACATGACTTTTGGAAGCGTTGTTTTATTCAGTGAAGGTTTTTAGTCTATAAAGTGAACCAAGTTTTCTATTAATTGATTTGATAGTTAAGTTTATGTGTGGATCAAAACGAAGATTATTATCGATTGTTACACCTAAAAGCTTGGTTGTGGTATCAGGTACTATTACAGTGCCATTATTTGATGTTACTGAGAAGTAGATAGGGGGAGACTTTTGCGTAGGGGTAAAAAGTTGGAGTTTGTTTTTTTTAGGGTTTAGGAGGAGACCGCGTTTGGAGAACCAGTCTTCTGCTAAGTTGAATACTTTTTGGGTGCTAGACTGTAGTTCAGCCTGAGAGGCTGCAGTACAGATTAATGTAGAGTTATTGGCGTATTGTATGCACGTGGTTTGAGGGAGAGATGAATTCAGATTATTAATAAATACAGAGAAAAGGAGGGGTCCAAGAATAGAACCTTGTGGGACTCCTAGGGAGATAGGGAGGTGAGTTGATAGGTTATTGTTCTAGAGTACTGCTTGTTGTCTGTTTTCTAGATATGACTTAAACCATTTGATGGTTAAAGTGTCTCCTATAATTGATTTAATGGTGTCTAACATTAGGATATGATTCACCATATCAAAGGCTTTGGAGAGGTCTAAAAATAAAGCTGAGGAGAGCAAGTTGTTGTTGCAATTCTTATTAATACTGTCTATAAAGGATAGTAGTGCGGTAGTGGTACTATGAAATGGTCTAAAGCCATGCTGGCAATCAGCTAAGAGATTATTTATTAGGAGATGATCAAGGAGTTGTCGATGAATGCATCTTTCCATGATTTTAGCTAATGGAGATATAGTAGTGCTATGGGACGAAAATTGGAGAGTTCAGTTGAGTTCCCTCCTTTGTGTAATGGGATAATATGTGAGACTCTCCAGAGTGATGGGATAGAACCTTCTGTAATACTTCTATTTATTAAGATGGAGATAGGGTAAGCAAGTGCACCAGCTGCCATTTGTAGAAATTCAACTGGGAAGAGGTCAGCAGAAGGAGTGCAAGGTTTTAGTTTGTGAAGTAGTGTACGGATGAGAGTTGTTGGAACAGGCTGCAGTTTTAAGGCTGGAGGTAAGCTGGTTAGAGAGCATGGCTTAGGGATGCTAGTGGAAGATAGGGTATTTGCTAAGGATTGAGCTGTTTCAGAGAAAAATTTGTTAAAAGAATTGGCTATTTGACTAGGAGTATTCAGAGTTAGATTGGAAGATGTAGGAGTTTTGGAGTGTCCTGGGTGGAGTAGGCTGTTTATACCTGTCCAGACTTTTTGTGGGTTTTGATGCTGGGCTTACTGGAATTTCTGGTAGTAGTTTTTTTTATCTTGGTGTATTGATTTCTTGGTAGTATTTCTGAGCTGTCTAAAGGTTTCCTGATCAGTTGGGTTTTTGGTATATCTCCATTTGGACCAGATTCTATTTCTCTGTATCATTTTTTGTCTAGTTTCTTTTGTTAGCCAAGGTGCTGGTTTGTTCCTAGTCCTAACTGTACGAGAGGCCCAGAGATTCTTCTATTTTGTCAATGCCAATGCATTGGATCAAGTGGTAGACACCCCTATGAGAGGTGAAAATATCCTGGACCTGGTCCTAACCAACATGAGTAGCCACTGTAGCACCCATGCAGTGTCATCCTCCTTGGTAAGATCCAACCATAAAGCGATCACTTTTGAAATCATCATCTCCCCTGACCCCTCCTTGTCAGGGTAAAAAAAAAACAACTTTTTCCAAGCTGATTACAATCTCCTCAGAGCAGGTATAAGCAGCTTCACAGTCAGTGTCCCTTCAGGTGGAACTAGCACTAATGTCCAAGCCTACACCAAAAAACTATATGAGCACCTACATAGCTGTATGGACTCAGCAATACCTGACAGGATCAAATCATCTTTCTCAAGAAAGAGTAAACATGTATGGTGGACAGCAGCAATAAACAAACTCTATAATAAAAGAAAAAAAATGCTGTCTAGAAGTAAGAAGGAGCAGGTGCCTGGTTGGAAGCAATATCTCCTTTGTCTGAACAAGCAAATAAGGTCACTGGTAAAGGCTAATTCCGAGTCCAAACTGGCCACATCCACTAAGGACAATCACAAGGCCTTCTTCACACATGTCTGCAATCTCAAAGGCAACACCCAAATCTACTCTGAACTGGTGGTCAATAACACCACATACACAGATGACACAGATGTAGCCAACCTGCTGGTAGACAGGTTCAGTGAAAACTTCTGCCCCTTGTCCATCCCATCAGTAAACCAGCACATCCCCAGCACCTGCCCCCTCTCCTCATCACCAGGGAGCAGGTCTTTAATGCCCTCTCAAAGGTAAAAAAATATATAGTCTACATGGGACCCGATAACATCCCTAGCTGTATCCTACATGAACTCAGGTATTATCTCTCAGCTCCATTACGCACCCTACTCAACCAAAGTCTAAGCACCGGCTTCATCCCAGCTGAATGGAGGACAGCCGCTCTTATCCCTCTACACAAAGGTGGAACGTCCACTGACTCAGGCAACTATAGGCCCATCAGCCTTATTAGCCTGATTTGCAAGGCCATGGAATGCATTATCATGGACCTTATAAACAAGGACATTGGCAACCTCCAAACACATGACCCCACACAAAGAAGTTGTGTCTTACCATAACGTTCCATCTGTGTTGTTGATCTTTGTTCGTTCCTTACTGATGGGCTATCAGTTCCATCCTCGGAACCGAGCTGGCCAATGTCAAGCCCGCGTCAGCCAAAAACTCTCAAGCCAAGGTCTTACCCTGCACACAGTGATTGAAACTGTAGACTCATTTAAGGACCTGGGTATATGGGTAGATTCAGCTATGAGTTTTTCTAATCATATCAACCAATTGGCTAATGATAGTTATAGAACTATAGGTTGTATAAAAAGATTTATAAAGTCTAGGAAATCAAACATAATGAAATCATTGTTTGTTAGTTACATTAGACTCAAACTTGAGTATGGAATAACAATATGGAAACCCTATAGAAAAACAAGCATGAATAAACTGGAAAGAGTACAGCAGAAATAAACTAAGGGCATCCATGGATGTGAAAAGTTATTATGAAAGACTAAAATATCTGAACTTGTACAGTGCCTCTTACAGACAGTGGCGGCTGGTGACTTCAAATTAAAGGGGAGCTGCAGGAGACAGCTGAATGGGTGGGGCCAATAGGAAGGGGTGGGGCCAACTAGAAAGGGGTGGAACTATGCTCAAAACCATAACAACTGGAACTTTAGTTAAATACGCTGCCCCGGGTGCCAAACCATCATTACGGAAGTCCAATCAAGATAAGGTGAGGTGTAGAAGAAAAAAAGTTCAATGCATTGGCTACATGACAACTTACTTAATATCTAGATGGAAACACAAAGGTTGTGATGCATGAAAAAATAAATTATGTTTTAAATACATTACTGGAATGCCAATCAAAATCAAGTATAAAAAAACAAGCAGCACTCAACTCAAACCACTTCTCCTTACACTGCAGTTCTAATTATAATTTGCATTCAGCTTTATAAAATTACCAAGTAACATGCTGAAAGTAGCAATCTGTGTAATACTCCCATTGTAAATATGTTTCTTATCCAAAAAAGACCTGCTGCCTGACAACAACTATCTACTTGTTTCATGGGGAAGACATGATCAAAGTAAAAAATGAACAGCATACAAGAAACAAACTCAAGATAAATTGCTTAAAGGATTACTGCACAAGTTATGGACCACACATGATAGATTGGCATTCTGTTTAGTTTACAAGTAAAGCCTGCAAAGATGACTGCAAGTCTCTAACAAATGTAATGAGCTTCTGAAAATACTGTAATCCTGTCCTTCATTACAAATACTGTCATATGCATTTCAATACCTAAGGCTTATACGTTATCTAGTTATGTAAATATTCTCTGCATGGCAACAATGAAAAGGATTTCAATGTTGGTAATTCTTTAACAGCATGCTTATTAAAGCTTACTTGCATCTTACAATGTCCTACAAGCTTACCTGATGGTCATTAAAGCATTGCTACTTAAACACAGAGCAACAGGGCACTGCAACAGCATGCATTTTCTGAATAATAAGCATAAATCAACAGTATAAAAATATGACAGAAAACCAGAACATTCTGCAAAATCAAGGACAGATGAAAGCCAAGGTTGTACTTGTGGTCTACCTTGGATGAGGGAATGCTCTGCACACTTACACTGCATAACTGCTCCTTGCCTTGCCTGGACACATCCAGAGCCACTACAATGGGGAGTGGGGTGCAACACGTATGTCACAATTTGAAATGCCTCTGGCTGACAGTGATGGCTCTGACACTCATACCTCACAACCTCAGAGCAAGAAATCTGGACAAAGCTCCACAAAGAAGTGGGACACAAGCCCAAAAATAAGGACAATTTTTAAATATTGCTCTTATAAACTTAGAAAGTAGTAGGTCTTGCATTAGTATGAATTTTCTGAAGGACATGAAATCTGAAACTCAAATGTCTGCCATTACTTTCTAACTTCAATCTTTAATGATTTGTCACTAATTTGTTAGAAAACCACAATTGTATGAAAAACAGACAAAAAATGTGATGCAAAAATATAAAATTGCCACACAATACAGCTGGGAACCTGTCAAAGAAGGGACACATTTTTAATATTAGTACTGTTAACTTGAATAGCTGACAAAATAAGAGCATCTACATGCATTTCTGAAATAAAAGTAATCTATAACTCTGATCATTACAGTTATTTATAATTGTAAACCCTCCACGTTTTCTTTCAAAACTGCCATTTTGTGGAGGGATTATTAGGGAGAGAGCAACATTTTGAGCCAAAACTGGGGACAGTTGAGAGGTTTGGATATTCCTAATTCTATAAAGCGATTTACTTGCACGTACCTCTCAACCTCTTAATGCAGGAAATCTGGACAAGGCCAAATATACTGGGATATACAAACAGTACTAAAAATTAATCTTGTATAAACTTAAGACAGTTAATAGAATAACAAGTCTTGTTTTAGCATGCATTTTTCTGAAGGTTATGATGTCTGAAACTCAGTGTCTGTCATTATTTAGTGACTTTATTTCTAAATGATTTGCCAGAAAACCACAAATTTTGAGGAACAAACCAAAAATAAGAAACAAAATTCTGCAAAAATATGGACAGTTGGGCGGTATAGTTCAGCTGGGGCCGTCTGAGTTTGCTACCCTTCCCCCTCACAAAATCATGGTCGAATGGAGCCTCCCCCCTGCAGCCATTCCAATGCCCCATTCCTTGGTTATTTCGCCCTATTTACCATAAACACTGTACTGTGCATATTGCTTTACTTCTACGATGATTTGGATTTCATTTGAAAGTTTTATTTTGCATTTTACAGCACAAACTTTAATAGATATCTGCTAAACAAAGCAATGCAGTCTCACAATGAAAATAGACAGCATTAAAACTTCTCTGCCCTTGAAACTCACATTCTTTGAAACAGCACTGAAACCCACATTCAAAGAAAATACATTTTGCCAGTGGCAGATAAAGATTAACCTTGGGCTGTTTTCAAATCATAGGCCCCTTGAGCACGAAACATACACATGCTCTATGATACACCTTCCCGATTGTATTAAATTACATTCCTTGTACAATATAGTGCAGTTATTAGACGGCATTTTAAAGTTATTGTTTTGAACATTTTTACAGTAAACAATGAAACAAAAATGCATGCACCATTAAGGACAAAACTGCCCAATTCAGAACATTTCCATCATAAAAGTCTACTCAAACTTCTATAGTCCACCAGTATCAGTAAATATGCACAATCACTGAAGAAGTAAAAGTCATCTAAATAATCCCACATTAAAGAAATCTGTAACTAATGAAGAGGTTACTGCTAGCAAACAACTTTATATGTCATTTTTTCATCTACAAATAAAGTGCCTGTTGCCCTTGAGGAATAAATTGCCTATGTTGCATTAAAAAAATGATAAGCTAGTAATATTGCAATAGGGAATAGATGGCAAACTGATAACAGGTTCATAGTTACTAGGTATCTTCACCAAAAAGGACTGCAGCATCCACCCCCTTTACAACACAGTACATATCAGCAATGCATCTACCTACTGTGGGAGTAGAACCCACAGCCTTCTGCATCAAAAGCAAGTACACTACCTGTTGTGCTATTAACAATAAAAGCAGACAAAGCATAAGCAGCACTAAACTTTTGTTCCCCTGCAGCTCTCAGCTCCTTGTAAAATCTACTTGACACTCAGCTGTATCTCTGAACTTTGCAGCACAAGAAATCTGGAAAACGCCAACATTTATGGGGGGGGGGGCAAAAGCCCAAAAACCAGGGACACATTTTAAACACTGCTTGCATAATGTGGGAAAGTTGCTAGAATAAAATGCTGTGTTACCACCATACATTTCACTGCCAAGTCTTGAACCCCGGGGACCCTGTACAAAACAGTCAGAGCAACATACCACTATGCCATATCATCTGTTTTGTGAAAGCGAGGAAGACTGAAACTTAAATGGCTACTATTTAGTGAATTCAGTTCTCACCATAGCTGTCAACCTCTTAGCACAAAACATGTGAACAAAGCCAATAATGGGGGAATACAGCCCCCCAAACATATTCAGTGAATTCAGTTCTCACCATAGCTCTCAACCTTAGCACAAAAAACCTGGACAAAGCCAATAGTGGGGGAATACAGTCCCAAAAATAGGACACATTTCAAATATCATGTAAAAAAAGGCTCTTCTGAGGTCGCTGGAATAAATTTTATTCACCACACACCAAAAATAATCCAATAGAAAAAGACGAATAAATTACAAAGTTCTAAACCATAAAAGTACTTAGCGCTTTCACCCTGAATCACTTCTGGGCATCTTCAGAGTACATTTCAAATATCCATGTTATAAACTAGGAAATTTCTGGAATAAAAGGTTTTGTTACCATGTACTTTCTGAAGAATATGAAGTCTGAAATTCAAATGCCATGCCCATTATTTTTATTTAACATTTGTTAACCAGGAAAGTCTGACTTGGAACAAAAGCCAAGTTTCAGGAGGACAGGGAGAAACACTCCAGACACATATTCTTTGTAAGATGGGAGGACATGCAGACTGCACATACAAGGCACCCCAGTTAAGAATCAAACCAGAGAACCTGTAGCTGTCAGGCAACAATGCTACCAGTGCACCACAGCATTACTGACTTTGCAAGGAAAAACACACACACACAGAAACGACAGATTTAGTGAGGAACAGAACAAATATGAGGCAAAAATCTGCAAATTTCTTACAAATGGTGGTGGGTAGGGAATTCAGCCCTTGCCACCTGCACCCAAGGTACAGGGTTCAAGCCTGAGTATTCTCTACCCACCACCATGTGTTCTCTCTAGCCACCAGTATATAGCAACTTGGAGCCAAGGGAAGCTCTACCTCTGGAGGCCGAGGCCAAGGCCAATTTGTAATGAAGAATAAAGGTATGAGGATTGGCCCAAGTTGCAGCTGAGCAAATGTCATTGAGGGAAGCCTTAGCATGGAAAGCTGCTGAAGTTGCCATAGATCTTGTAGTTTGTGCTTTGACTGTATGAGGCAAGGTGATATTGTTTTTGTTGTAGATAAAGGTAATACAGTTTTTCAACCGTGAAGCCAATGTAACTTTTGATACAGGATGACCCCGTCCTGGTCCAGAAAAAGCCAGAAACAGTTGGTCTGATTTACGGGTATATTTTATTCTGTTCAGATAAAAACGTATTTGCCTATGAACATCCAAGGAGTTCAGGCAATACTCTCCCTTGTTAGAATGGTTAGGAAAAACACTGGAAGGTCAAAAGACTGGTTGATAGATCGCTCTGACACCCCTTTTGGTAAAAAGGCAGAATTAGTTCTCAGTGATACCCTATCCTTATGGACGATAAGATAGGGAGGTTTGATGCATAAGGCCTGAAGTTCTGACAATCGCCTGGCCGATGTGATTGCAATAAAAAAAAAGAAGTTATGTACCTACCATAACGTTCCATGTTAGTTGTCTTCATCTCGCCTTCTTTCTTGCTGGTTGGGATCGGAGCCAATCCTCGGCTCCAACTCGGCCATCTTCTATAGCTCGAGAGCTGTTTACTGGCTTGAGGCTACCCCTTATCCCATGATGCCTAGCGCTAGCTACCCAGATCTCATTTGAAATAGCTAACCCTAGCCATAGCTGGAGAGTGAACCTCTCCAAACAAAAAGTTGACCGCACCTGTCATACTCTCTAAGTCAGTAAAGGAAACAACCAGAGAACACTCAGCCAGTGAAACCTGAACTTCTCTCAGTCCAATAGGACAGGGGGATGGAGGGCGGGACGCAAGAATGAAGGCGAGATGAAGACAACTAACATGGAACGTTATGGTAGGTACATAACTTCTTTATGTTAAGTTGTCCATCTCGCCTTCATTCTTGCTGGTTGGGACAGCACCCCTAGCACCTACAATCCTGGGAGGCTCATTGGAACAGACTTTTCAGAACAGTGGAACCAAAGTTAGCTCTGCTCCTGGAGACCATATCTAACTTTTAATGAAAAATAACGGTATGAGGGTTTGTCCATGTAGCAGCTGCACAAATATTCATGGGCAACCTAGACTGGAAGGCTACAGTGGTGGCCAAAGCCCTAGTAGAATGACCTTTCTGTCTGGTAGACAACTCTTTGTTTCTCAGTTGATAGATGAAGGTAATAATGTGAGACAACCACCTGGATAAGGTCACTTTGGAAACTGGGAGACCTTGTTTTCCCAGAGCATAGGAAAGGAAAAGTTGATCCTACTTCCTTATATGCTTCTTTCTATGCAGGTAAAAACGCAATTGTCTATGAACATCCAATTGGTGTCATTTGTATTCTGCCTTGTTGGTGTGGTTAGGGAAAAACACAGGGAGGTCTACAGATTGGTTTAAATTATTTTCTGAGCAGACTTTCAGAAAAAAAGCGGGATTAGTCCCCAGAGCAACCCTGTCCTTATGAAAAATTAAGTATGGAGGATGAACACATAGTGCCTGAAGTTCAGAGACGCGTCTGGCTGAAGTAATAGCTACCAGAAAGAGAGTTTTCCAAGATAGAAACTTAATGGAGCAGGACACTGCAGGTTCAAAAGGGGGCATAATTAAGGAGGTTAGTACCAAATTAAGGTCCCAAGGAGGAGGGGGATCTCTCGCTGGGGATCTAAGGAGTGCAGTCCCTCTTAGAAAAGCTTTACATAGCTTATGAGACATAATGTTTGCATTTGACAACCCAACATGAAAGTTAGAAATGGCCGCCAATTGAACCCTGATTGTAGCAGAAGCGGACCCAGACTGAAAAAGTTCTGCTAAGAACTCAAGATTTTGTGGACTGGGGCTGAAAAGGGATCTATGTTCCTAGCCTCTGCCCAACAAGAAAAACGTTTCCATTTGCTAGCATAAATCTTCTTAGTGGCGGACGTGTGAGAGGACACAATAATCTCAAGAACGGCCGGGGAAATGCTGGGAAGCCTGGCTAAGGTTGGAAGTGGAGCAACCAAGCTGTGAGCTGGAGTGTTCAGAGGGATTGATGCAGCCCGCCTGATTGATGAATCAGTAGGTCTGGAAAAGTATCCAGAGTCCAGGGCTGCTCGAGAAGGTAACGGTGCAGGAACGGGAACCATATCTGTCGAGGCCAGTAGGGGGCAATGAGGATCATTTTGCAACCCAACGAAATTGCTTTCTGTATGAGTTTTGGTATCAGGGGAAATGGAGGGAAGGCATAAAGAAGTCCCTAAGGCCAGTCGTGGACTAGAGTGTCTCTAGGAGAGTGACTGGGAAGCAGGAGAAGTAGTTGCTGCATTTGCTGTTGAAGGGGGTGGCAAAAAGATCGCAGCAAGGCTGTCCCCATTTGTGGAAGATCAGATCCGCAACTACCTGATTCAGAGACCACTCGTGAGGCATGAGAATAGCTCTGCTGAGCCTGTCCACCATGACATTGGACCTCCCAGGGATGTGCACTGCAATCAGAAATCGTTGGGAGGAAATCGCCCACTGCCAGAGTCTGAGTGCTTCTCGACATAGGGGGTAGGGCCTGGTTCCGCCCTGCTTGTTGATGTACCACACCACTGACATGTTGTCCGTTTGAATTGCAATGGTCCCAAAAGGGAGAAAGTCCTGAAGAGCTTGCAACGCTAGGAGCACGGCTCTGATTTCTAAGATGTTTATGTGCAGATGGTACTCGTGAGGCTGCCAAGTGCCTTGGACTGTCCTGCCCTGATAATGCCCCCCCCCACCCTATCAGGGAGGCATCCGTGGTCACTGTGGCAACCGTGGGGGACTGAATGAATGGTCTGCCCTGAGACACTAGTGGGGAGACCATCCACCAGGAAAGGTGCCTTTTGCATGTTTCTGTAATCATGATCATGTGAGACATGGGCAGCTGTTAAAAAGACCACTGTGTGAACAGAAGCCACTGAAGGATTCTCATGTGAAAGCGGGCCAGAGGGATTAGAAGAATTGCTGCTGCCATGGAACCCAGAGTTTGAAAGACTAACCTGACTTGGACCCTTTTGCACTGCATTAGAATTTGTACTTGGCGAATTGTGGCCACCCTGTCTGGCGGTAGCCTTGCGGACATGTTCCTTGTGTCTAAGTCTGCTCCTATATAGGTGACAGATTGACAGGGCAACAAGGCAGATTTTTCGAAATTTATTGCGATGCCTAGCTGGGAGCAGATTGTGATTGTGTAGTCCCTGGCTTGCAGAAGTTGATGACTGGTAGTAGCAATGAGGAGCCAGTCATCTAGGTATGGAAACACCTGGAATCCTTGGCTTCTCAGGTGAGCCGTGACCACTGCCATATATTTGGTGAACACCCTGGGGGCTGTGGGGAGACCAAAGGGCAGAGCTCTGAACTGGTAATGACTGGCTCCCAGCCGGAAGCGAAGGAATCTCCTGGAGCGCCTGCCCATTTTGATATGATAGTACGCATCCTGAAGATCTATGGAGCACATCCAATTGTCCTGACCCAGAAAGGGTAGAATGGACTGTAGCGTGACCATCCGAAGCTTTGTTCTTTGAACAGACTTGTTTAGTCTGCTGAGATCCGGAATCGGTCTCCAGTCCCCTGTCTTTTTTGGTACCAAAAAGAACCTTGAGTAAGTTCCGGATCCGTGTTGGTCTGCCAGGACTTCCTGGATGATTCTTTTTTTTAGCAGTCTTGAAATTTCTACGACTGCTTGGTCCCTCAGATTGGGTGGAACATCTGGAAGGGATTTGCTTGACAGCAAGAGGGGTTGAGAGAAAGAAATTTTGTAACCTCCGGATATGATTGACCATACCCATTTGTCTTGCGTTAAATTTTGCCAGGCTTTTGGGTACAGTGAAAGTCTTCCCCCGACTGCCTCCAGAGGCGGGCAGCCAGGCAACACTTCAGGGATGCTGAAAGGGCTTCTCAGAGAAGGATTCTCTGCTGTCCTGGTTCTGCAGACCCCCTCTACCATGAGGGCGGCGTCTATTGTTGTTGCTTCCCCCTCTGCCCCTGATGGAAAAATCACTACGTGTGTCAGGCGAGGCTCCCTAGGATTTTCAGAACCACATTTTGCACTCTTCTGACCCTTGGGGTATGGTCTGGAAGGAGTGGAAAAATGGACTCCCACGGCAGAGAGAGTCTTGCCTTCCTCCTCACACCTAGTCAAAGTGCCTTTCACCTGTGGTCCAAAAAGAAAAGAACCATCAAAGGGGGTGTTGGTGAATGTCGCTCTAAAGGGTTCCGCAAAATTACACAGCCGCATCCATGCATGTGTCCTAAGGGCCATGCCTGTCCCTGCGGCTCTACTTGCAGCATCGGCTGCATAGGAAATGAGCCTCATAGACGAGTTGACTACAGAATTAAGGGTCGCCAGCTGGGAAGCCACTTTAGCTTGAGCCCTCTCAGTTGATGGATCTTGAAGGGTATCTCCGAGCTCTTTAAGGAGATCCCTCGGAAGCCGGGTAAAATGGCATAAGTAATTCAGTGACCTCATAGAAAAAGTCGCTGACACAAACATTCGCTTCCTGTATCTATCCATAGTTCTAGACTACTTGTTAGGAGGATGGACAGACGAAGAAGTTTCCGCTAACTCTTTTTTAGTGGCTGCTGCTACCACCATGGCATCCACAGGAACACCTTTGGTAAGGAACTGCTTATCAAGGGGTGCAGTGATAAACTTGCCAGGTCTCCTCGGGGTTGGTTCCACTGTATCTGGGGCTAAGACTTTCGAGCCACTACTGACATAAGTGGATCGAAAGGAGGAGAAACCCAGGAGGTGGAAGGTCGGAAACCGGATGTATCCAGGAATACAGACTCATCCTCGGTAAGGGCTAGGGGATTCCAGTTCCCTCTCTGCTTAAGCATTTCCAGGATGTCCAAGAAGGAAACCTCTTCAGAGGGGGACCTCGGGGACCCTTCTGAATCATCTAAGTCTGTATCAGAAGTGAGTCAATGTGCTTCCTCTTGCACTTCTTCTTACGAGGGGGCTCCTCTGAATGATCAGGGGAGGCCTCAGAGGAAGAGGAAACACCCAATGGGGTGCCCTGGAGCGCCGTTTCCCCATGCTTGGGGTCTGGAGGAGGAGCAGAGGTTGGGGCAAGCACTACAGGGGACGGAGCTGGTGGAGTTGATAGTGGAGCTGACTCAGAGGCCAGCGCACTTCTCATGACATCGAAGGCATCCCTGCCACGATGCAGAGAAGGCTCCGGTTCCGAGGAAATCGGAATCCCTCTCCACACCGAGGGAGATGGCTCCGAGGCTGATGTAGGAGCCAAGCTCACCTGCGCCGAAGCTCCGAGAGGGAGAACAGGCTCGGGCAAGGGTCAGATGCCACTCGCCCCCTCTGAGCCGACAGCGCCCAGATCCCTCAATGGATGGCACCATCGAGGGAATCGGAGCTGACAACGGCATCGAAGGAGAAATAGTTATCGGAGCTGACGGTTCCACTACTCGAACCCCAACGAACTCCAGCTCCGAGCTCAAAGGAGACGGAAGAGGAACATCGATAGTGAACGGAACCGACACCTGTTGAGGAAGGCTGGACAATATTTTGGCAAGGGCCTGTGACTTCAGCAACCTACTGATCAATCTCTCCACGTCATGATCTAAGAGCCTAGAGGACCGAGAGTAGTGGGAAGATCTGTGACTGCGCTCACTCTGAAGCAGGGGAGACAGAGAAGCCGAGTGTATCGATTCCAGAGAAGGGGACCTCAGCCTCTTGTGGCTCCGTGATGGCTCCAAAGATTCTGATGGAGCCGACGGGGAGATTGTCTCATCAGTTCTGGCCGGAACCAAAGTAGCAGGTAAAGTCTGGACCAATGATGGCTCCGAGCTTGGAGCCGACGATTTGGTAGGTCTTGGGGATTTCACAGGCTGAGTCTTGGCCGATGAATCCTGGGGCTTTAAAAGACCCCTAAGAATAAGTTTATTCTTACGCTCCTGCAGAACTCTTGGACTAAATGCATGGCAGATAGAACAAGAGTCCTGCAGGTGCACAGCGCCTAAACAATAGACGCAAGAAGTGTGCCCATCTGTTAGAGACATTTTCTGACAGCATGAGTCACACTTCTTGAATCCAGACACCTTGGATTCCTTAGACATCCTGTATCCAAAAAAGGAAATTACCACAACAGTCAACAACCAGAATCAACAACTAAAATACAGTTTACAGAAAAAAAGAAAACACACAGTATCTACAGACTAAAGCTAAGATTTTTTTTTTTTTTTTAACTAGGAAGCCTCTAACTCAAATGGCTACCAAAAAGAAGCTAGAAGGAAAGCCTCTAATCTTAAATGCTAACCAGACAAGAAGGAATAGGCGGGGGGAGGGGAGAACTCTCTAATTTAAACAAGTTCTAAGGGGAGGGCTACAACTACACCTAAACTAATACAACAAGATATAGAGCTAAAAATAAACAATAACTCCTAGAAAAAATACAACTCTCAGTAGAAAAAGTTCTATAAGTAACTTAATACAAGCCTGAGCCAGAAAAATGACACCTCGCAGCTGAAGCGGCAAACGAGATCTGGGTAGCTAGCGCTAGGCATCATGGGATAAGGGGTAGCCTCAAGCCAGGAAACAGCTCTCGAGCTATAGAAGATGGCCGAGTCAGAGCCAAGGATCGGCTCCAATCCCAACCAGCAAGAACGAAGGCGAGATGGACAACTTAACATCAAAGTTTTCCTAGAGAGATATTATACATCACATGAAGATGCATGTTCAAAGGGGGGAGCTGTTAGAGCTTGCAGAACCAAAGCCAAATCCCAAGGTTGTATCAGTTCTCTAAAGGGAGGTTTTAGGTGGATAACCCCTTTCAAGAAAGTCTTACAAAGTCTGTGTGACATAAGTGAATAATCTTGAAAACCAATATGGAAATTTGAGATGGCAGCTAAAAGTACACGGATAGTAGAGGCAGACACCCCAGAGTGGAAAAGGTGTGATAAGTAATCCAATACCACCAAGACTGGGGCTGACAAGGGGTCTAATTGTTTATTTGCTGCCCATAGAGAGAACCTTTTCCACTTGTTAAGATAGATTGGTCTGGTGGACGATTTATGAGATGCGATAAGAATATTGCACACAGGGGACGAGAGGCTTTCATGCCTGGCAATCATTGGAATTGGAGAAACCAAGCTGTCAGCTTCAGGGTTGTTAGACTGGGGTGAATCAGACCCTGCGGATGGAAGATCAATGTTGGGGATGGATTGAGGATCTACGGTTGATCTAGCAGGTGAGGCCAGAGGAAGGCAAACCAGACTTGTCAAGGCCAATATGGAGAAATGAGGATCACTTTGTCTTCAACTGTCGTGCTTTCTTCAGAAATTGAGAGATGAGGGGAAGAGGAGGATAAGCATAAAGAAGACCTGAGGGCCAAGCATGGACTAGAACATCCCTTGATGACTGTCCCCGAGGGGGGATTAGGGCAAAATAGTTGCTGGACTTGTAGTTGGTGGGGAGGCAAATAGGTTGCAGCAAGGCTGGCCCCAGCGGTTGAAGATTTTTGCCGCTATGAGAGGACTGAGGGACCACTAGTGAGGTTGTAGAATGCACCTGCTCAATTTGTCCGCTATCACGTTGGAGCTCCCGGGAATGTACGTTGCAATTACAAAGCGATTGTAAGCTATCACCCATTACCATATTCTCAAGGCCTCTTGGCTTAATGGGTAAGATCTGGTGCCCCCTTGTTTGTTGATGTACCAGACCACTGACATGTTGTCTGATTGGATCACAATAGTCCCTGACAAAAGGATGGAGTGAAATGCTTGCAATGCTACAAGCACCACCCTCAGTTCCAGGACACTGATATGCAAGAGGGCCTCTGTCTCTGACCAGGTGCCTTGGACCGAGTTTCCCTGACATAGCCCACCCCACCCCATCAGGGAGGCATCAGTGGTCACCGTGGCTATCGGTTGATGGGGGTGAATGAGCGAGACCACTGTTGGGGATTCTGATTCGTTCACCAGAGTAAATCTTGCTTGCATCTCTGAGTTACACTTATCTGAAAGGACAAAGGATGTTGTAGAGGGTACCACTGAGTGAGAAGTAGTCACTGAAGGAGCCTCATGTGGAATCTGCCTAGAGGAACAATGGTAATCGAGGCTGCCATTGACCCCAATAGCTGGAGTATAAATCAAGCAGGAGATTTGTGGTGACAGATCTGTGGTTGGACTTGCTGTCTTATTCTCTGAAGCCTGTGTTCTGAAAGGGATGCTGTGAAATTTCTCGTGTTCAACAGTATCCCTACAAATTTCAAAGACTGAGTTGGGGTTGTGTTGGATTTTTCCCAGTTTATAGTGATTCCCAGGCTTTGAGCTGTTAAGAGAGTATACTGCAGGGCTTCTTCCAGTAGACGCTTGGTGGGGGCGGTGAGGAGCCAGTCATCTAGATATGGAAATGCCTGGAATCCTTGAAGTCACAAGTGAGCGATAACCAATGTCATGCATTTTGTAAACACTCTAGGGGTTGCAGAGAGACTGAAAGGCAGGGCTTGAAATTGGTAATGACTGGCTCCGATCAGGAAGCGGATGTATCTTCTTGAGTGTTTGTCTATTTTTATGTGGTAATACACATCTTGAAGATCTACAGAGCACATTCAATCGCCTTCTTCCAAAACAGGAAGTATAAACTGAACCGTGACCATCCTTAATTTCTCTGTTTTTACAAATTTGTTTAGTGTACTGAGATCCAGAATTGGTCTCCAGTCCCCTGTCTTTTTTGGCACTAAAAAGAACCTTAAGTAAAAACCAGATCCTATCTGGTCTGCTGGGGGGAGACCGTCTGGATGACTCTTTTTTGTAGCAGCTTTTGGATTTCATGTGCTGCTGCTTCCCTTTGGTGGAACTTCGGGTAATACTCTTGATGAGATTGGGCAAAGAAGGAAGGAGATGTGATAACCTCTGGATATTATCTGTTGTACCCAAGAGTCGGTGGTTATATTTTGCCAAGCAGCAGGGTACAAGGAGGAATGACCCACGACCGCTTCCAGAGGTAAGCAGTCGGGCAACGCTTCAGGAGCACTGATAGGGTTGGCCAGAGGAAGAATCTCTGAAACCACGGTTTCGCAGACCTCCTCTGCCCCGAAAGGGGTGTCTTCCACTGGAGTTTCCCATTCGATTTCGTGGACCTCCTCTGCCCCGAAAGGGGCATCTTCCATTGGAGTTTCCCATTTCTGCCTCTAAGGGAGAACTTGGCATGTGCATCCCAGAAAGAACCCTGTGATTTCTTGTGCCACATCTTCCCGCTTCTCTGATTTCTAGACTAGAATCACTGAGGAGTGGAGTGTCTGACACCAACAGCAGACAGGGTCTTGCTATCTTGTTTGCACTTTGCCAGTGTATCTTTCATGTTAGGGCCAAACAAAGAAGCAGCTTCTATGGGGGCATTCATGAATGAAGCATTAAAGGAGTCCGCAAAGTCACAAAGGTGCATCCAGGCATGTCGTCTGGCAACTATAGCTGCAACTGCCGCTCTAGCCGCTCCTTCCATTGTGTGAGAAATAAGATGCATGGAAGAGTTGGAAATGGACTCTAGGGTGGTTGAGAAGCCACGTTATCACGTACCTCGTCAGAAACAGCTCCTGCCAAGGTTTCAGAGAGCTGGTTGATAAGATCTCTCTGAAGCCTGGCAAAATGTGCCAAATAATTCAAAGACCTTACGGCAAAGGTCGATGAAGCAAACACACACTTCCATAATCTGTCAATTGTCTGAGACTCCTTGTTGGGTGGATGGACAGTTTGGCTCTCTTCTGCTAAATCCTTCTTAGTAGCAGCTGCCACCACCATAGCATCTACTGGAAGACCTTGTGACCAATGTGGGTGCTCAGCTGGGGGCGATAATATTTTATCTGGTCTCCTAGGTATCGCTTCCATGGTGTCAGGAGCCTTCCATGCACACTGGACGATGAGCTGGATGAGTTCAGTGGCAAGTGGGGTGACCCAGAAGGTAGGGGGCAGGGCACGAAAAGCCTGCAGGAATACAGATTCCTCAGAGGAAGGATTAGAGGGCTTCCAGTCACCCCCTCTGTCTAAGGATCACGAGGATGTCACCAAGGACACCTCATCATAGGGTGACCGTGGGAACCCTTCCCCATCATCAAAATATGTATCTTCAGTCAATGACTCCTCAGTGGAGTCCATGTGATTCCTCTTACATGACGCTTTGCAAGGTACTTCCTCAGTGGGAGGTTCTGGGGAAGACTGCAAAGAGAGGTTCTCCTGAGGAGGAGAAACCTGAGGCTCTTGTGCCCAGTGTCCGACAGTTGAGGTTTGTGACAGTTGCGGCACAGAGGGGGAAGAGGACTCCATCATGTGAGCTTTGCCAGCGGAGGCAAGTGCCCTCTCCATGGCCTAGAAAGCTGGCCCGCCCAAGGAGGGATGGGAGCCTAGAACCGAGCATGGCAACCTTGGAACCGGGGGTCACACTCCACCCACACAAGCCGACCAGACCAGGAGTTTCAAAAGGACACTGAACCGTAAGAGAGAGAGGATCCCTGGAGGGTGCCATAGAAAAAAATCGGCATGGAACCAGGAATGCCCTCCCCAATGGCACAGCCACTGGCCTGAGAAGAGTCCGATGCCCAGTGCACCGAGGGCCACAAGGAAAACTCTGGCTCCAAAGTGAGATCCACTACTGGAGACGGAGGAAGGGAAGCTGCTGTTGGAGTAATAGGCTTCAAAACTTGAGTGGAAGTTGAAGGAGGAGTGTACGTTGGGGTTTGAGGAGATATACGTTCACCTAAAATGATGGAACATGGACTTCAACGGTTGAGAGAGACCTCGGGCCACAAGCAAGTGGTCAACAAGCCACAACACATCCTGTTCAAAGAGACTCTTGGTTGACCTCATAGAGAAAGCTGATGGTGATTCTGGCCTTTCTAGGAAAGGACTAGATTGACTGGTAGCAAAAGGATCCAGTGAAGTATAATATTTGGTCCTTGCTAATTCAATAGGTGCAGAGCCCGGAGCAGAGGATGTCTGCTCCGAAGAAAACGGTGTGGAAATAGTCTACGCCGATCATGTCAGTGCCGTAGTAGTTGAAGGTGACTGCACAGTAAAGGCAAAGGTCTGCCCTGAAGGGTACAGTGCAGTAGTGGAAAGTGTCTGCACTGGCAATAAGGACGGTGCAGAGAAGGACTGCATCGAAGAACATGTTGGTGCCGAAAATGTCTGCGCCGTGGAGTACAGAAGAGTCATACTTGGAGCCGAAGGTGACTGTACCAATGGTGCCGAAGGGGACTGAACCTGTATTGACATTAAGGGTTGCAAGAGAACTGCTGGAATCATAGTTGCCTGCACTGGGAACTCCAGTGCTGGTATCGGTAAAGGAGACATGGCTGTAGTCAAAATCATTTGGGGCGGTGCCGAGCCTAGAGCCGATAGAGTCACAGGTGACAGCGCCAAAGTAGTAATCAATTTCACCTTCTTATGAGTTGACTCCCTATGATCTCCAGAGGGAGAAGAAGGGAGCGACTTTGACGAAGAAGAGGAAAAATGCCTATTGCGGGGTTTAACAGGAGGGGGTAAGCCCTCTGACCCAGAAATAGCCTCGGAGAAGGAAGACTTGAGACCTGTTAAAATTAACTTTTTCTTCCTCTCGTTGAGAGTCCTGGTACAGAAATTTTTACAAATCCCACACGGAGAATCCACAGTCAGGTGGGAGACATTAAGACAGTATACACATAAGTTATGGCCATCGGAAAGTGGTAACTTTCGGCCACAGTCCTTACAATGCTTGAAACCAACGCTACTTTTCTTATCTGACATAACTGCAGAAGAAGAAAAGTACCAAAAGGAAAAAGAAAGGCTACCCAAAAAGAGTAAGAAGAGAAAGAAAGGATTACCAGTGATGGTAACTGATATTACCACAAGGTAAGTAAGGAGAGTAATAAAGGGAAAAGACTAAAGGGAGAGAGTCTAAAGTATTCAATAGGGTAGGAAAAGCTAAGAATAAACTTTTGAGAAAAATTTGAAGTAAGAACAATATATAAACTTTCAAAAAATTAAACAGCTGAGAGAGTGGCTTGACACGGCTGTACAGCAACGCGGCACATGAGATCTGAGGTAACAGGGAGCAGAGTATTCTGGGTAGAACCTTGGCTTGAGAGTTTTTGGCTGATGCAAGCTTGACATTGGCCTGCTCAGTTCCGAGGATGGAACCGATAACCCATCAGTAAAGAATGAACGAGGATTAACAACATCAGATAGTTTGGTTTTGTCAAAGGGAGATCATGCCTGTTGAACTTGGTCGACTTCTTTGAAAAAGTCACCAAAGCCATGGAAGGGGGAAAATGATGCACACCGCCTACCTTGACCTAGCCAAAGCCTTCAACACTATTTTCCACTCAGGCATAATAGATAAACTCTCCCAGCTAGGCATCAACCCGTATGTTACCAGATGGGTAGCTAACTGGCTCACTGATAGAACCCACTCAGTCAAAATAGGGGAAGCCACCTCTAGTAGTAGACCAGTAATGAGCGGTTTACACCAAGGATTGGTCTTGGGGCCTCTACTTTTTGGGATATACTTTTCTGAGGTGCAAGCCAAAACCAGTGTTCTGTGGCTGACCAAGTTTGCAGATGACTGCAAGCTGGGAACTGTCTTAAATTCCCCTAGTGATGTGAACATCCTCCAAGACGGCCATACCCAAACTAATGGCTGGTGCTAGAAGCATGGCATCATTATCCCCTTTAGGGAAAATGGCATCCCCAGTAATTATCACATTAATAACAACAACATACTAAGCATGCAATTGGTTGTGATGGACTTGGCCACCCAGGTTAATAGCAACCTGACTTTTCACCACCACATTGCCTCCACTGTATGGAAGGCTTTCTACATGGCCCACCTCATAAATAAGGGCATTTCATCCACGAACAAGGAGGTCACAACATCCCTGTACTCCTCCCTGATCAGACCCATTATCGAGTGTAATGCCACCTTCGCATGTAACTTGCCAAGCACATGCACCAGCTGGAGAGACCACAGAGGTTCCTGACCAGGAAAATCCAGGGTCTTAAACACCTATCCTATACAGATAAGCTAAAAGCCCTGTCCCTCTATGCAGTCTCATACAGACTGCTCAGAGGTGACCTGTGTCTGGCATACAAGGCCATCTCAGACCAAGCTTTGATGGAGCTGCTGCATATTCGCAAGTCAAACTCCACTTATGCAACCCACACGCAAGACCTTAACCTGGTCTGTGACATTAAAAGAACCTGGTGGTGGGATAGATTTGTGTCCCAAACCCCCCCCCCCCCCCCGTGGAATAGACTTCTTCTCCATGTCAAGCAGAGTACCTCTTAAGCCCTCTTTAAGAGGAACCTGTATGACTGGATGGGAAACAGAAAATATACCCCTGGGATCCCACCTGTGTCCCTGCTGGACAGGGGAAACAGATGCTGACTTTGAGGGAACATGGGCAAAATTCTTGGCTAGGCTTATAAGGGCCTCTGGGCCAATAGCCTAGTATCATCCTATGAACCTATTCATAAAAAGAGCAAAAATGTATCCAATTTGCAGCTATGTAGCAGGGATCCTGAAAGGTAGTTTTCAAAACTGAATATTAAAACAAGAACTTAATTTATTATAGAGAACTTTACTCCTTCCCAGATCCCCTCCTGATATGTATATGTGGACAGTATGAGTTAAGATAAATGACAAAGCAAAATTAGATGCCCAAATCCTAACCAACTAGTTTAGTAATATATAACAATCAAGCAATAATGAAATAATCAATGTCTTAGTCCAAAAATCATTTTTGGTGGTCAGATGTGGCAGGACAACAAAAGTTTAAGAAATAAGTCACAACATATTCAATAAATACCTTAGAAATTGAATCACATAGGATATATGTCTGAGGAAAAGGTTATCTAGCTCATGCAAAGAAAACTACTATAGCAAATGGTATCAAAAAATAAAAGAAAGAAGAAATTCAGTAAAGTTGATATTTCCTTTTCTATGTAAACCAGTTTTTAAAACTGTATTAATATATATTATATATAGATAGCTATAGATATAGATTCGTATTAGTCAACAGAACAGATTTTTTGACAAGAGTTTAAGATTGACAATCCCCAGGTTGGGGAATATGTCCCTTCCCCTGGGATTGTGTCATATCTGAGTTAGTATCTATAATTAGCAGGGAGTGTGGGGGTGTTTTTAACTTTCTTTGCTCCAAGGTAAATCCTGCATGCACAGAAGGGTGTCAGTGTTGTGTTGTTGACATTGATCTGTTGATGTTAGCGTCACTGACATTTGCTATGGTTGAAATATATATATGTATATATATATGACTGACCATCCAGAACACTGACAAATTGCTAATGGCAAGTAACCACTTGGCCAGCATGCTGAACTTTGCCCCTTACCTCCGCTGTAGTGTGATGTTGGATTTGGCATATTTAGTTGGGGGGGTGCAGCCCTCCCACAAAGGGGTGTGTGTGGGTTTTTTTCTACTTTGGTTTTAGTGTGTATGCAGGTTGGGTGATCGGTTACTTATCATTAATCGGTCTTCATGGATGTCTGGTTTTTCGTCTTGGTCTGCTGGATTTCAGGTAAGTGAGATTTCAGGTTTCTGAAGGGGGTCCATACACACCCACACACAATGTATATATATATATATATATATATATATATATATATATATATATATATATATATATATATATATATTTTATTTATTTTTTTTTACATTTGTTAACTGGGAAAGTCCGACTTGGAATGAGCCAATTTTCAGCAGAGGCCCGGGGAGAAATGCTCCAGATGCACATCTTTGTAATATATATATATATATATATATATATATATATATATATATATATACACATGATATATATACATATATATATATATATATATATATATAAATTTATGTCATTCCCATGAAATAACTTTCTTCAGAATCCATTCCACTGACAAACATCAAGTCCTAATCCATCAAAAATCAAAAGAAAATGATAAAACAATGTTTTAACAGTTTAACAAGCTCCCATGAACTCTTAATGAAGGCAAAATACACCAGCCATATCATCACATCACTAAATATAGTCACTTATAGACTGCACAATTGTTGAGATAAGTAGAACATCCTTATACAACTGTTCTATGGTTTCACTGCAGCAGCAGAAATGTACTAACACTACCCACACCATCATAATCACAGACACAAATCAAATGTATCCAAAGTAGATAAAAGCAAACATAGTTACACACCTTACAACAACTGTTGCCTAGACAGTGAGTCATACCAAACAAAACCACAAGGTTTGATTAAAAAGGTGTGCCCCATCCCAAGAGAAAAACCTAAGTCCAAACTTATTTGAACTAATAATCTGAAGTTCAGCCTGTTAATACTGAAAAAAGGTAGATGTGATAAGATAAATTTCCACTAATACTGAGTATGCAACACATGAAATACAAAAGATTTTACACATATATTGGTTTGTTCCTTTTATGGTAAATGCAGAATAAAATTATTTCTAAAAAATAGTACAGTTGTGTACACTTACCATAAATGTAGATGTTCAAGTCTATTCACTGTTGCAGTCATTACATTTGGGTTATCCTGCTGGCAGGTGCCCTCAGCCGGCCTGAATTCCAAAGTCTTGGGTCCTGCGTCGGTTGTCATCGCCTCTTCCCTGACGTCAGGTTGTCAGGGGTATAAAAGATGCAGCCGACGCCATTTTCTTCAGTTTTTCTTGCCTCAGATGTCAGGTGCCCCCAAAAGGGTAGGCTAAAAATATGTAAATAAAACATACATGCACCAAAATATATGTTACCTTCATCTACAAGCAAATACACCAGATAGGTTGTTTAGATTAGAGAAGTAAAGATAAGTTTCAGCAGAAATAAGGGGGATGGCGGGTGGGTAACCTGGACTGCAACAGTGAAAACACTCGAACATCTACATTTATGGTAAGTGTACACAACTGTACTATTCTCTTCGTGTTTCACTGTTGCAGTCATTACATTTGGGTAGATTCCTAAAGCTGTGGTTGGGTGGCTGGAGCTAAACAGCATTAGGAGTGGCTATGAGGCTCTGCAGAACTGCAGTGGCAAAGCCTGCCCTGGATTTAGAGTAATGTGGCAGATTGTAATATTTTGCAAAGGTATGCACTGAACTCCAAGTAGCAGCCTCTAAAATGTCTTTGGTTGGTACTCCCCTGAGAAAGGCTGCAGAAGTAGCAGCAGCTCTGGTTGAGTGCGGCCTAATGCCCTTAGGCACTAATTTGCCATGAAACGAATGCAGTGACCTATCCACTTTGAAATAGTCTGCTTGGAGATAGCCTTTCCTTGTGATCATGTGGCATATGCCACTAGTAATTCTTCTGTCTTTCTGAAAACTTTAGTTTTGTCCACGTAGAATCTTAGTTGTCTGTGTACGTCCAAAGAATGCAGAATTTTCTCCCCCTTGTTCTGTGGATTTGGTTAAAAAGTTGGCAAATGAACAGTTTGGTTAAGGGCTACACTGGATACTACCTTAGGCATAAATGTAGGGTTTGTCCTCAGTGATATCCTGTCTGGATAAAAAATGATAAAGGGGTCCACGGCCATGAGAACCTGTAGCTCTGACACTCATCTTGCTGAAGTTACTGCTAGGAGCAGAGCTGTTTTCCAAGATAAAAACTTTAAATCCGCAGTAGCAGCTGGCTCAAAAGGAGGTAAAGTTAGTTTTTCCAACACATAATTGACGTCCCATGCCGGTATTGGTGTTCTCCTTGGGGCCTTAAATTTTTGGCTCCTCTGAGGTACTGCCTTAATAAAGGATGAGAAAAAAAGAGGTGGCTCTGTACTGTAATGAGCTGAAATGGCAGAGGCATAGATTTTAACTGATGAGAAAGATAGGCCTTTGTCCAGCATCTCAGTTAATTATTGCAAAATCTGAGAAATATTTGGGACAGCTGTATCAGTTCCTTGAACTTGGTTCCAAGCACAAAATCTCTTCCATCTTCCGGCATAGGATTTTCTAGTACTAGGCCTTCTGGCTTCTAAAATGACATCCATCACAGCTTTACTGAGAGGTGTGCTTTGTATGGTTACAGTATCCGCCATGCTGCCAGGTTTAGGGTCCTGAGTTGGCTGTGCAGAATCTGATTGTTTTTTTGGGACAGTAGGTGAGGTATTTGAGGTAAGGTTCAGACTGGGCATTGAGACAAGCTCCTTAAGATTGGATACCAGTGCTGGCGTGGCCAGTCTAGGGCAATCAGAATCATTTTTGGTCTCTCCTATTTGACCTTTAGGAGTACCTTGGGGCGGAGAGGCAGAGGAGGAAAGGCATATACTGTTAGGTTTGTCCAGTTGAAAGATAAGGCATCCACTTTTCATGCTTGTCTGTGATAAGTCCTTGTGCAGAATCTTTTTAGCTGATTGTTGTGAGGGGAGGCAAACAGATCTATGTCCGGGCGTCCCCATTTCTTTGTTATCATGCTGAAGACTTGTGGATCCAGGTGCCACTCGTGGGGATCCATGAGGTTTCTGCTTAGTTCGTCTGCCAGAGTATTTTCCTTTCCTGGCAGGAATTGTGCCTGCAGATGAACTTGGTAAATCAATGCTGTGTCCCATAAGGCCATGGCTAGTCTGCAAAGGGGGTAAGAATGAGTGCCCCCCCCTGCTTGTTTATGTACCACATGACCATAGTGTTGTCTGTCTTTATCAGTAGTTGTCCTGGATGAATTAGGTCCTTGAAGACTGTCAGGGCATTTTGAACAGCTAGCATCTCTTTTTGATTGATATGTAGATGCATTTGGTTTGTGGACCAGGTGCCCTGAATGCCTCTTCCTGCTATGTGGGCTCCTCAGGCATAATCTGATGCATCCGTTGTAAGGCTCTGCCTGGCTGGGGGTAGTGAGAATGGTTGTCCCTTGTTTTGGTGACAAGCTTTTGCCCAACATTGAAACTCCTGTTGCAGGCAGGGAATGAGAGAAATCTGTGTTTCCAGGCTGTGGCAATGTTGTGTCCAGAAACTTTTTAGGTACCATTGAAGTTTCCTCATATGCAGTCTTGCATATGGAATTAGTAGGATGCAGGATGCCATGAAACCCAAAGCCTGCAGAATTTTTCTTGCAGATAACTGGGTCTTTGTTGCCTCTTCCTTGAAATAAGTAGTCAGTTGTCTTTGTTTGTCTGGCGTGAGATAAGCCATCTGGGCAGTTGTATTTAAGCTTGCACTCGGGAATATTATCTCTTGAGAGGGTACTAGTTTTGATTTCTTTTCGTTGACTGTGTACCCTAGGCATGTTAAAAGTCTCTTTACAAACGTCAGATGCTGTAGTAGAATGTCCTTGTTCTCTGCTTGAATGCGGCAGTTATCCAAATAAGGATAAATTTATATTCCTCTTTGTCTGCAGAAAGCAATTACTGGTGCCAGGCACTTTGCAAAGACCCTGGGCGCAGTAGATAAGCCAAAGGGCAGTGCAGAGAATTGGTAATGTTTTGAGCCAGCCTTGAATCTGAGGTATCTTCTGCATGATTGTCGGATTGGGGCATGCAGGTAAGCCTCTTTTAGGTCTAAAGTCACGAGCCAAGTCTTGCTGCCCAGCATGGGCAGAAGCTGCTGCAAGGTCAACATCTTGAATTTTGGTATATCCAGGAAAGTGTTTAGAATAGATAGGTCCAGTATTGGTCTCCAGGCTTTGTCCTTTCTGGGTACCAAGAACAGTCTTGAGTAAAATCATTGTCCCTGTTCTTGCTGTGGCACTTGTTGAATAGCCCCCATGTGCAAGAGAGATGAGACTTGTTTTTGAGCCTCTGCCCATTGATTTTTTGGCAGGCCTGGCCAACTGTTTGCCCTTGGCAGGGTATGGAAGTGAAACTTGTAGCCTTGTGACACTATGTCTAGAACCCATTTGTCCTGGATTATAATGTGCCAATTTTGAGAAAAAAGTGCTAGTTTTCCCCCTAAGGGTGCTGCCAGAAGATAAGTGCTTGGTGCAGGCAGGGAAAGTCATTGGGACTGTTTCCTGTATGGTTGTAATTTGTCTTCTCCACTCTTGGAGGTAGGAGCATCCCATTGTTTAGACCTGTACGAACCTTGGGGCTGGGATCTGCCTCTAGGGCATCTGGATCTGCCCCTTTGAGGTCTGTCTGACACTGGAAAGGACCAATTCTTTGTAGGCCAATGTCTGCTAAATCTAGGAGGCTGTACCTGTAAGAAATCCTTGACCGTTTGCATAGATTTAGCTTTGTCCTCCATTTTCTTTAACACCTCTTCTGTCTTAACACCAAACAAGGTATCATGCTGTAATGGAGCATCTAATAATTTTGCTTTGACATGATCTGGCAGATTTTGTTCCTTTAACCAAGCATGCCTCCTAATGACAGAACCCATAACAGCGGCCCTGCAGGAGGCCTCCAGAGAATCAAAACCACATTGCAAAGTATGCTTTCCAACTTGTTCAGCTGCATGCAATAAATCCTGCATTTCTTTATTTTCTGCACATTCAGAATTTATCAACATTTTCTGTTTAAGCAGTGACATGATATATTGCTGATACTTGAGCATATGAAACTGGCAATTTAAGGCCCTTATACCCAAGGTAGCAGATGTGTAAATCTTTTTTTCCCCATCTGTCCAGTGCCCTAGAATCTCTGTCAGAGGGGTAAGGTTTTTTGCAGTGGAAGCCTTGACTCCTTTGGGACCCTGAGAGATAATTTCTAGGTCTGCAGCAGGGTTTTTGAAAAGGAATTTATAAGAGTCAGGAACCCTGTAGTACCTGTCCGGCTTAACAGGAGCTGGAGGTTATGAGTCAGGGGTCAGACTAGGCTCTGAAAACACATCATCTACAATGTCTAACACAGGTGGAATAGCTAGAGGCCTGTGTTGTGGTAGTAAAAGGAAGTCTCTGAGCCTTTTCTTAGATTCTGAAAAATCTTGGCTCTCCCAGTGGAAGTGCTCCCTCATGGTATGCAAGGTTTCCCCAAAAGAGTAGTCCTCAGCAGGAGAGACTGAAGGGATAGATTCTTCAGCATCAGAATCCTCATAGGGAGGAAGGGGGTATTCCTGATCAGAAGAGGAATCAGATGAAATGGAAACCTGATCTGAATATTCATATTCTCTCTTGCCTAGGCCTCTTATCAGGAGGGGGATGGGAACCCCTGATCAAGCTAATTAAGTCTTCGGCCATGTTGAGCATCTGTTTTTTGGGCATGGAGGCCTGTCCATGAGGCTGTTGTAGTTGTTTCTTCGTCTTTAAAGGTGCTTTAGTCTTTGCCTTTGAAGCTGAAGTCGTTTTAATGTATAATTGTGTAGGTCTGAATACACCCTTAGAAGCCAATGCCTGCTCAGCGGCTCCGGACCCATCTGAGGGAATAGTCTCCGGGGGTCCAATACTTTGAGTTTCCAGCGGCTTGGCCGACTCCACGTGGGAGTCGGTAGCGGCCTGTGGCTCTAAAGTAGCAGGCATCAGGGGCTGCAAAAGTGCCTCATTGAGAACCGGCGAACCGGCGGCTGGCTTAGGAGAAGTCTCGTCGTCGGTTTTGGACCTCGGATGCCTGTCTTTTTCTTTGCGTTTCTTGTGAACTCCGGTAGTCAGATGGCTATCCGACGACATCGTATAATTAAATCTTCAGCCAAAATAACTTAAAGCAAAATTGTACAGACGCTTAATAGTGCGTTGGTTAAATCTAGCACAAAACCGACAACTAGCAACGTTGTGGTCTGGGCCTAGGCAAGGAATACAGTAAGAATGAAAGTCCTTATGAGGTATTTGCTTCCCACAAGAAATACAATTATTAACTTTTTCTGACATCGGTCTGGAGCAAGAAAAAAGTTTCCCCAATGGGGTACTTAGCTTTTAATGAAGACTTCGGATCTGAAATTCAAACATGAAAATCTCAGGAGTCGGCCGACCAGCACTTGCGAACTGCTTCTGCTTCGAGCACGCACAGCAAGAAAGACTGAAGAAAACGGCGTTGGCTGCATCTTTTATACCCCTGACGACCTGATGTCAGGGAAGAGACGACGACAGCCGACGCAGGACCCAAGACTTTGGAATCCAGGCCAGCTGAGGGCACCTGCCAGCAGGATAACCCAAATGTAATGACTGCAACAGTGAAACACGAAGAACATCTTTGGATTTCAGTTTGAATTGTGCATAATATTTGGAACAAATGATCACTAGTGAGTTAATTAGACTGCAAAAGCATTGCATAAAATGTGTGTAGAATAGTATGTGTGTTGTACATTTAAGAAGCATTTCCAAGGACAGTGCGTGTATATAAATAGCAAGCACATGCTAGCGTCAGTGCCATTTTGAGAGTGCAGCCAGAATGCAAACATGTATGAGAGAGAGAGTTTGTTTATAAGTTTATCTAAGTTAAAGTTGCTAAGCCTCAGTCCTGATGTGTTTGTACATAATAAACCTGCTTGAAGAGAACCCACAACTGTTTGTCTGTTTTACCATGACTAAACGAGTGACATGGTGTCAGAACCAGGATGCCAGAGAGTGCTTTTCAAAGCTACAATGTGCAGAGTTAACAGTGAAGGTAAACTAAGTGAACCAAGTGGAAAAAGGGCCAGAAACTAGCTAAAGGTAATGAAAACTTGCACAAATTATTATTTTATTAAAAATATAAAACAGAGCATTACAAGGGCACAGAACAAATTATTAAGCAAACGAATAGCATGGAGACATATTAAGCAAACGAGATGCACAAAAAGTTTATTAATGAAACAAAATGTTTGAAATTAAAATATTTGATAAAACAATTATCGGAAAAGAACATAAAAGGTTTGGAATTACCTCAGAATTGCAAAACGAGCATGTTTAGAGTAAAACGAACACCAGAAAAGTAAAATAGGCATGGAAAGAGATTAAATGAGCAAAACAAATGTAATAAAGGGCAGAAAAGGCACATTAAGCATAAATAAAGGAAGGCGACTGCATGTTTATAGGTTCATAGGTAGGCTAGGCTATCGGCCCAAGGGCCTAAGTAAGCCTACCCAACAAGGTTCCCTGGCTTACGCCACCCAAGAAAGTTATTTTCCTGTGCCCCTGCCAAGCAGAGCCACAGAAGTGTTCCCAGGGATTTATTTCCTATTTAGGTTCATAGGTTCATAGGTAGATACTAGGCTATCGGCCCTAGGGCCCATACAAGCCTAGCCAAAAAATGTACCCTGGCTTTCACCACCCAATAAAATTATTTTCCTGTGCCCCTGTCGAGCAGAGCCACAGAAGTGATCCCTGGGTTGAATTTCCCATTTCCCATCCAATCATCAAGATTTTTCTTGAAGAGTGCTAATGAGGAGCTCTGTTTGACATAGATAGGTAGTCTGTTCCAGAGTATGGGAAGTCTCTGGCCCATACAAGTCTAGCCAAAAAATGTACCCTGGCTTTTGCCACCCAAGAAAATTATTTTCATGTGCCCCTGTCGAGCAGAGCCACAGAAGTGATCCCCGGGGTGAATTTCCCATCCAATCATCAAGATTTTTCTTGAAGAGTGCTAATGAGGAGCTCTGTTTGACATAGATTTCCCATCCATTCATCAAGATTTTTCTTGAAGAGTGCTAATGAAGAACTTTCCTTGACATAGATGGGTAAGCTTGTTCCAGAGTATGGAAAGTCTCTGGGACAGGAATCTATCCCTCCAGCATGTCCTGTTTATTGTGGTGACAAGGTTTAGGTCCTTAGAGAGTGTAGCTCGGAGGGATTGGGATTTCTTTAGGTGTAGCATGTCCAACAGCTCTGGGTTTGACATACCTTTATATGTTAGGCAGAGATCACCTTGGAGTAGGTGATATGCTACGGAGTAAAGCTGGAGTTTTTTGAGATGGTCAGTGTAGGGCATCTGTTTGAAGCCAGTAATCCTCTTTGTGAGGTACTTCTGTGGCCTTTCCAACTGCTGCAGATGTCTTATGAGGTACATTCTAAAAGGGGCATTGTACTCTATAATGGGTCTAATGAGTGTCGAGTAGAGGGGAACAATGACCTCTTTTTTTCTTGGATGAGAACCCTTTTGTGATTAGGTGTGCCATGTAAAAGGATTTTCTGACTACTGTGGTGATGTGATTATCAAAGGAGAGACTACTATCCACCTGGGTCCCAAGGTATCTTATCACACATTCTGCGTTAAGTAGACTACCACCTATGTGGTAGATTGTAGGTACAGAGTTTTTACCAAAGGGGATGACAATGCACTTTTCGGCACCGAGCTTGAGGCCATGGCTCTGACACCAGGCATCTGTCTCAGTGAGGCCCTTCTGTAGGACATCCACATCATTTAGGGACTCAACTATGGCTCCTAGTTTGCAGTCATCTGTGTTAGCCTGTACTTCAAAGAAGTAGATACCAAACAGGAGAGGTCCCAGGACTGAACCCTGTTGTACTCCACTTGTCACTGGTTTGAAGTCAGATTTGGAGTCTGCAACTTTTACAATCTGGGTTCTGTCAGTGAGCCAGTTGGCAACCCATCTTGTGACGTAGGAATTTATACCTGGTTTAGTGAGTTTAGCTGTAATTTCAGAATGGGGGATGGTATCGAAAGCCTTGGCGAGGTCAAGATAGGCTGTGTGAATCACTTTACCCTCATCTACAGCTTTGGTGACTGCCTCATATAAGTCGATCAAGTTCAGGAGGCATGATCTGCCTTTCACAAACCCGAACTGGGTGGGGTCCAGAGTTTGGAGGTTACCAATGTCTTTGTTTATGAGTTCCATGATGATACGTTCCATGGCCTTACAGACCAGGCTCGTCAGGTTAATAGGGAGATAGTTCCCGGGATCAGTGGTGGCTCCCCCTTTGTGGAGTGGGATAACTGTTGCTGTGTGCCATTCAGTGGGCACAAAGCCTGATGTGAGGCTATGACTAAACATGGTGCTTAGGTGGGGAGCCAGTTCGTTCTGAAGTTCATGTAAAACGCAATCTGGGATGTTGTCTGGGCCCATGGATGCTGTGTTTTTGGCTTTAGAGAGAGTGCAGCTTTTACCTGCATAGTTGTGATTACAGGCACTCTGCATTCTTCTTGTATAGATATGGGCCCTTTAGGGGGTGAGAGGGGTGTAAAGTTAGCACTCAACCAATCTGCCAGGATGTTGGCAATATCAGTTGGTTCTGTCATTTTTGCGCCACTGTGCTACAACTCAGAGAAGATGTGGGTGTTGCCACTGAGACTCTTGACATAGCTATAGAATGCTTTGTGGTTGTCCTTAAAGTCAGTTGGCATAAACTACTATTTTGCATTGCCTGAAGCTATTCAAGGCATAACTAGAGTTATTTGAAGTATCTCAAAGTGTCTCAAAGTGTTTACAGTGTATGTTTATTACAGTGCATTTATTCTGATGAGTTTATTGTGTGCAAAGTGCAACTGTTTTGTGAAGTGCAGTCAAAATACAGCCATTTTGAAAAGTTTCTTGTGCTGGATGTGTCTATGCACAGAATACCATCATTACAGATTGTTTTTTGCACTGTACAGCATTATTTAGCAAAGTACAGCCATTTGGGAAGAGTTTCAGTGTGCTGTGTACTGTTTATTCATAAAGTGCAGTTACTTTGAAATGTTTCTTACTCTAAGCTCCTTCTGCCCAGTTTATTCACACAGTGCAGTTATTTTGAAATGTTTATTACACTAAGAGGTGATTTCTGAAAGTACAGTGATTTCAAGAGTATTCTTATGCCCAGTAGACATATTTTGCATAGTTCAGTTATTCAGAGGCTTGTAGTGCTACTGAGCATACTTACAAGTACTGGCATAAATTTCTGGCATATGTATATGTGTGTGTGTTTATGCATACTTGTAAAAGCCTTCATTGATATGTGTTAATACGGCAGAGGCATTTCACAGACTAGATCCACTTGTATTTGATCAGAACATTGCAGAGAACTGGAGAATATTTGAGCAAAAGTACAACAATTTTATAAAAGCAGCTTATTCTGACAAAAATGCATGCACCAGGGCATTCATTTTGTTAAACCTAGCTGGGTCAGTGGCCATAGAAAGTGAGCATTCATTTGTGTATGCACCAGCAGTAAATGAATGAGAAGGGGAAAACTGTCATATTGTTGTACAGGCTGAATCAAGGGAAGACACTGGGTGTCTGAAATGCAAATTCAGAGAAATGTGTAACTCCCAGACAAATGTTACATTAGAGAGGCATTTGTTTTATACTAGAGATCAAAAGCCAGGAGAAACTTTTGCAGCTTATACTACTGACCTGAGAAACAAAGCTAAAACATGTATGTTCTGGTGATTTAAAAGATGAGTTAATAAAGGACAGACTTGTCTGTGGTATTAATATTACTACAGTGAGAAAGATTTTGCTTCGTGACAGTGATTTAACATTGGGCAAAGCTATTGAGATTTGTCAAATCCATGAAGTTACAGAAAGGCAAACAAGTATGCTTGCAAGTGATAAGAGCATGGTTTCAGCAAGCTCCAGAGCAAATGTAGACAGCATGCAACATGTGGCTAGCAGAAGTAGGCCTAAGCATATGGCAGCTGTAACTCCTGCGGGTTTTGCAGGTAAAACCTGTAGTCTTCCAGCAAGTTCTAAAACTAGTTCAGTAAAAAGGACATGCTCAGTGCAGTACAAGGGTGAGTCAGCAAAACCCAAATCAAGCTTTATTGTTAACTGTCACAACTGTGGTGCCAATCATGAGTCTAAAAGAGAAAAGTGTTTAGCATCTGGTCAGCAATGCCACAAGTGTAAAAAATGGAAACATTTTCAAAAAGTTTGCAAATCAAGTAAACCTCAAACAGTTTCTAAAAAAGGGTCACTTAAAAAAGCAAGTTGATCATATAGAAAGCTGCAACTCTGCTTTCTATGTAGATGGTGTATCAGTAATTGGTGAAAAGGTTAATGCAGTAGATTTACTGGCAAAGAATGAAGTGTTTTGCACTGTCCAGATCAATGGTAAATCCACCGCGCTCAAAGTATACACTGGTTCAAGTGTAATGTTATGTCAGCCAACACATTTGCTAAGGTGAGAGCTGGTGAGCAACTTAATGTGGCAAGTTGTGCAAAATGTGTTGCTTATGGAAGGAAAGAAATTCAAACCAAAGGCTCAGTAGAGCTTTCATGTTATTTGACTAGGAACTATTATAGCTTACTATTCTATGTAGTCCAAACACCTGTACAGTCATTATTGGGTCTCAGAGACAGTTTGAGAATGAATCTGCTTTCTTTTACCAAAGAAGTTCATCATATAAGTACGTCCCATTTCCAGCTTCACTGACACTATTTTCTCAAAGTATGCTGATATCTTCGATGACAAGTTAGGTAAACTTCCAGTGGTAAATTCCATGAAGTTAGACCCAGAGGTCAGTCCAGTGGTCAGACCAGCAAGAAAAGTTCTGATAGCTATGCAGGATAAAGTCAAAGTTCAGTTGGATAAAATGGTGCAGCAAGGTGTAATTTATCCAGTTACAGAACCTACTGAATGGGTGTCATCCATGGTAGCAGCTAACAAAAAAGGCACAGACGAAATCAGAATATGCACTGACCCAAGAGATTTGAACAAAACATTAAAGAGACCTCATCATCCTATGCATACAGTCGAGGAAGTCTCAGCCCTAATATCGAATTCCACTGTTTTTTCTGTCTTGGATGAAAAAAGTACATTCTGGCAAGTGATGCTTGATTGCAAATCTTCACTACTGACTACAATCAGTACTCCACTTGGAAGATATTGATTCCTTAGGATGTCATTTGGAATAAATTTTGCAAGTGAAGTATTTTAGCATGCAATGGAGCACCTTTTTCAGGTTATCCCTGTGCCATAATAGTAGATGATTTATTGGTTAGAGGCAATAGTGAAGCAGAGCATGACAGAAACCTCAGGAAAGTTCTAGAAAAAACATGTGAAGTGAACTTGAAGCTCAATCATCTGAAGTGCAAATTCAGACTACCAGAAGTTACATGTATAGGTCTTTTATTTACTAGCACTAGCTTGACATTAGACCCATCCAAGCAAGCAGCCATACTTGAGATGCCATCACCAGATAATGTTCAAGCTCTACAATGTTTTCTTGGTATGGTCAACTACTTAGGCAAGTTTATACCAGACTTCAGCACCTTTGAGAGAGCTGACACGCAAAAATATTACATGATCTTGGTTAGAACAGCAACAGAGAGCATTTGAAAACCTTAAGCAGAAAATTACCACTCCACCTACATTAACATACTATGATGTCAATAAACCAGTAACTCTTTCCTGTGATGCTTCAAAATTTGGTCTTGGCCTAGTTATTCTTCAAGACAGCAGACCAGTAGCCTATGCATCTAGAACTCATACCCAAACTGAAATGCAATATGCTCAAATTGAGAAAGAACTTTTGGCAACTGTATTTTTTCAAAGTTTCATGATTACATTTCTGGTCAAGCTATTCAGACTGAAACTGATCATCAACTTCTACCCACTATTTTAAAGAAGCCTGTGCATTCATCTCCAGTGACATTTCACAGAATGATGCTTAAATTGCAAAAATACAACTTCAAAATGGTCTATACAAAAGGCAAACGTCTTTATCTGGCTGATACCTTATCTAGATCACTCAGAAATATAGCAGAATAGCTTAAGGCCGAGAATTTTGATTTTGTGTACGGAAGTGCATAATTTTTCCACCACGGGACTTGATGAGCTAAGAGATCATACAGAGACTGATCCAGTTTTGCAAAAGCTCAACCACTTCATTAATGTTGGATGGCCGTCAAAGCAATTTAGTGTACCGCCTGAAGTGCAACCTTATTTACCTTACAGATATGAGATGTTGCTGGAAGATGGCATTATTTTGAAAGGTCCTAAAATTGTTGTTCCTACTTCCTTAAAATGTGAATATATCCAGAATTTGCATCATGATCACTCAGTTTCCAAATCTACCAAAAGAAGGGCGAGAGGACTAGTATTTTGACCTTCTCTAGCATAAAACATTGATAAGGTACTTTCTTCTTGTTCAGTATGCAATAGAACTAAATCGCATTTGCAAAAAGAACCACTTCAGCTAAATCAAGTTCCTGAACTACCTTGGTCAACAGTAGCCACTGACATATTCGAGTGGAACAATTAACATTACTTAGTGTTGGTACACACTTATTCGAACTGGTTTGAGATCAATCTACGATCTAACCTAACGTCCACTGCTGTTACTACCAAGTTGACACATAATTTCTCAGGCCATGGAAGTCCACAGAAGTTTATCTCTGACAATGGTACCCAATTTACCAGTCAGTTGTTTCAGAAATTTGCAAAGAATGGACTTTGTACATGTTACTAGTGGTCCAGAATATCCACAGTCAAATGAATTGGCTGAACGTGCAGTGCAGAGTGCAAAGCAATTACTAGAGAAGTCAAAGCATGATAATACTGATGCCTTTTTGAATTTACTCAATCTCAGAAACATACCCCGTGATGATATACTTGGCTCGCCTGCTCAGAGACTTCCATCTAGAGAACCAGAACAACCTTGCTTATCAGTTCCAGTTTGTTGAGGCCTAAAGCTAATAACAGCAGAGCAATCCAAGCCCAACTATTCAGAAAGCGTTCTTTCCAGAAGTCCAGCTAGGATAAATCAAGCAGATTTCTTCATCCATTGAAAGAAGGAGAGGCAGTGAGGATACAAACGGCAAAAGGTTTTGACTGGATTGGTCAAGTAACAGGTATATGTGCTGAGCCGAGATCCTACTTTGTAGAATCAGAGGGTGTGGAGTATACGAGAAATTGCAGACATCTTCTTCCTTTCTTAGAATTGATATTGCAGCATTGTTGCTGTGATACAGACTCTAAATCTCAGAGCAATCTAAACAATGTTCCTGTTTCAAAACGTGTCTTGACTCCTACTTCTGTTCCGAATCATCACAAACGGAAGTAGGAGTCAAGACATGTTTTGTAACAGGAACATTGTTGAGATTGCTCTGAGATTTAGAGTCTGTATCACAGGAACAATGCTGCAATATCAGTTCTAAGAATGGAAGAAGATGTCTGCGATTTCTTGTATACTCCACGCCCTCTGATTCTACAAAGTAGAATCTCGGCTCGGCACATATACCTGTTACTTGACTAATCCAGTCAAAACCTTTTGCCGTTTGTAGCCTCACTGCCTCTCTTTCTTTCAATGGACAAATAAATCTGCTTGATTTATCCTAGCTGGACGTCTGGAAAGAACGCTTTCTGAATAGTTGGGCTTTGATCGCTCTGCTGTTTTTAACTTTAGGCCTCAACAAACTGGAACTGATAAGCAAGGTTGTTCTGGTTCTCTAGATGAAGTCTCTGAGCAGGCGAGCCAAGTATATCATCAAGGGGTATGTTTCTGAGAATGAGTAAATTCAAAAAGACATCAGTATTATCATGCTTTGACTTCTCTAGTAATTACTTTGCACTCTGCACTGCACATTCAGCTAGTCCATTTGACTGTGGATATTCTGGACTACTAGTAACACGTACAAAGTCCATTCTTTGCAAATTTCTGAAACAAATAATTATTTTGTATTAATTGCATGTCAGTTAATGTTATCAATAATGCATGACTCATTTCTCAAACAGGGAGGATGTAGAATAGTATGCGTGTTGTACCTTTAAGAAGCATTTCCAAGGACAGCACGTGCATATAAATAGCAAGCACGTGCTAGCTTCAGTGCCATTTTGAGAGTGCAGCCAGAGTGTGAACATGTATGAGAGAGAGTCAGTTTGTTTATAAGTTTATCTAAGTTAAAGTTATTATGCCTTAATTCTGATGTGTTTGTACATAATAAAGCTGCTTGAAGAGAACCCACAACTGTTTGTCTGTCTTATCCTGACCAGACGAGTGACAATGTGGATCATCAGGAGAGAGTGCTTTCTAATGTAAACAACAAAGATAATAATTTGAACCTATGATAAATATGCATGATGCCTCTCCATGTGTAAAGATTATGACACGAGTAGTTCATATTTGTATATTTTAAATAATTTCGATTGTGGCAACCAGTAGTTGACACAATAACATTTTATGTATTTATGTTATGAAAGGAAGGCACATTGGTTCAGTGTCTCCCTATAGCAAGAGGTTCTCCAGTTTGTCTCTTAGCTGGGGTTCCTTCTGTGTGGAGCCTGCATGTCCTCCCTCTCTTTATGTGGGTTTTTTCTTCATACTCCAGTTTCATCGCACCTCCAAAGCCTACTGGCTTACTGATTACTCTAAATTCTTACTGGGTGTGATTGTGGGGGTATATATCATATAATCAAAAACACTATTGTTGAATGCTTATTACTCGAACACTAATAAGCGAAAACTCTAAATATCAAATGAATATTTCAGCGAAAACTTTCCCTGGGTTAAAAACCAGTTGGCCAACCCAGCGAACTACACAAAAACATCACCGAATAAACCCCCCCACACCCCCCTAACTAAATATACCAACTTCAAGATCGCACTACAGTGGGATGGCAAATCCCCGATGATGGCTGACCGGTTGTTTTCTCAACGAAATGTTTCGCTAAAACTTTCATTTGATAGTTCGAGTTTTTGCTTATTAGTGATCAACTAATAAGCGTTCAACAAATAGTGTTTTTGATTATATGATATAGATCTGTAAGTGTGGTGCACATGTAATGCAGAAGAAAGACTTGGCAATACAGTTCCATTCTACAACTGCCTAGTAAACTCCATAGAGGGTTTAGTATGAGGATTACCACCCATTACTAATGTGGTACAGAGTGTGCTAACCCTAACTCTAACACTGCCCCTTTGCCCAACCCTAACCCTACTACTTGTAATAAAAACTATCCTGTAACACTGCCACTACTTGGACAAATCTGAGGCTAGTTTTATGGGGTGGGGGCGGGGGGGTTAGTGTTAACAACAGTTTTCCTTTCTTGATACTTTTTGTCAGAGATTTCTTGTACTTGATATTCTTTATGTTCAAACAATTTTCCTCTGTGTTTTGAGTTCAACATTAAGAATGTCAAGCTGTTTCCTTTGGTCCAGTTCTGCACGGTTTGATTCCCTCAGCTTCCATTGCCTAACTGTGTAACTCTGAGCAAGTCACTTAACCAGACATCTCTCCTGGGCTGAGTCTGGAAAAGGTCCACAGAGATGCTCTACCATGGCAAACAAATAAAAAAATAAATAAATGTCCGAACATACAGAATATAACCATATATATATATATATATATATATATATATATATATATATATATAAAATATATTTTATATATAAATATAATACTCATATATATACATGCACACACACACACACATATATATATATATATATATATATATATATATATATATATATAAAATATAATGTTGTTGTGTCTTTCGGCTTATCCCGGTTAGGGGTTGCCACAGTGGAACTCCAGTCCGCTAATGTTTGGTAGTGGATTTTTACTTGCCGAGTTACCAGCCCTGACACACAACATTCAACGAAGGCACGCCCATTCACGCATGCCTCCACACAGAAGATGCTCTAGCTAACGGGACAATGTCTTGCTGTGAGGCGACAACGCTACTGCAGCATCAATATATATATATATATATATATATATATATATATATATATATATATATATATATGCATGTATTGAGTGTGTGTGTATGTTTGTGATGCTTAAAAGTAATCAGTCATAATTACCCTATTACCCATGCAATAGACATCTTGTTTAGTAGTCAAATCAGACTGCCATGTCTTGGAATGAAATTTGAAAAGCCTCAAAATACTTTTCCTTGATGGCATAGGCAGGGCTATTTTCATAAAATATTGTTAGTTTTAATTTAAAAGATAAACTAAAGTAAGAAAGCACTTTTTAGGCATCTCTACAGCATTAATGACACTAAATTTCATATTTTCTGAATAAAACTAGTTAGGATTTTCAAAAGAAATGATCTTAAACAAACGTTCACAGCATGTTTTTCCACTGAAAATCAGAATGTACCTGACAGGTGCTGATTCATAGAGCCATTTACCACTATATGCACTGATTTAAAAGAAACAGGAAAAGGTGTAAGTAAATGACCATATAAGGATGTACAAATGGCATAATATGCAAATGATGATGGAGTAAGCTTGTCATGATTCACTGGCATCAGGAGCAAAATGGCAAAGGTGGTTGCATCTGAGTATAAAGGCAAAGAGTGCACCAAAAAATGACAATGTTGCAAGCAGATATGTTGGACCAGCATCAACCATACCTCTTAACTGTACAGATTTTCGTAGAATGTCCAGATATTTGCCACATATGTTTGGCCCACTTTTCATAAAATTTTGGTTTTCTGGTACATTAGTGACAAATCATTAACAACTGAAGTTAGAAAATAATGACAGGCATTTGAGTTTCAGACTTCAAACCCTTCAGAAAATTCATGCTAATACAAAATCTGTTATTCTATCAATGTTCTAAGTTTGTAAGAGCAATATTTAAAAACGTCTATTTTGGGGCCGTTGTCCCACTTTTATTTATAGCTCTGTCTACATTTCCTGTTCTAAGAGGTTGAGGGGGATGGCATCAATCTGTATTAATCAGTATTTGTAAAGCACAAGTGGCAGTGTCCCAGATGCAAGACTGGACCTCCTGCACAATACAAAGTTGTACAAGTAGAGGATTATCACCCACCATCTGAAAAACCAACAGGTCCAGAGCTGGCTGCCCATTGGCAGAGACATTATTTGACCCTTCATTGAGATGCATGGCCCACAGACTGGAAATAAGGAATGCATGGACTTCTTATACCGATGGATACAAAGATATGGGTAGTACTTACCATACTGGCTACAGGTAACTTTCAAAGACAAACTGGGAACAACTTGATTATATCACATGCATCAGCCTGTAAAATACTAAAGACACTC
Organism: Protopterus annectens; assembly: GCF_019279795.1. Classification (NCBI taxonomy): domain Eukaryota; kingdom Metazoa; phylum Chordata; order Ceratodontiformes; family Protopteridae; genus Protopterus; species Protopterus annectens. The sequence continues at coordinate 1,288,413,520 of NC_056725.1, forward strand.
CACAGTTCATTGCTTCCACATGTGAATAAGCATATCTGCTTTTCAAATATACCATGGGAGACATCCATCACCATACATGGTTTCTGTGATATCGCCCACTTCACCACAGATCTGGAACCCATAGTTGGCACCCATGTGTCAATAAATGCCCCTCTAGTATCCATGGACAGCACTAAACCAATACAGAATGCTAGCATTTAATCAACTCCAAGGTAATGTGTAATTCACAAGGACTAATGACCCATATCTCTGCACAGCACCATGGCAGTGCCCATGACTCACACATGTGATATACAAGTAATCTGCATTTCTGCTTCATTCATGGAAACATCCCACAGTGCCCACCTAGCGGGCAAGTGCAGACCAATGATGCACCTATATACCCACGACCCACATAGCAGGTTCACAGCACTAACCTCTGGGTCTCTGCCCCCATCCCTAAGGTGCTACAGGTGACACAAACTGCCTCCCTGAAGCCCTGACTGATGATACCCGTACAGAACCATAAGACATGGTCAAATGACAGCAATGTATTGTCCATGTTCAAATCAGAAATGTGGTACAGTATATATTCAGCTTGCTGAAGTCCTGGTTATGCTACCTGAACATGTCTGAAGGGGAACTGCAGTGTTCCCCTGCTATGGCCTGCCACATATTTGTAGCATGCTGCACAAGATGATACATCATCATTAGTCAGGCCACCCAGCATCCCAGGACCATTCAGCAGTGCAGCAGTGTATTAGCAGGAACAATGACAACCACCATGACATCTACCAGCAAAGAGAGGGATGGCAGCAGGCAACAAGCAGTGGCCATACTACCCCCTTCCAGATGTTGGCCTGCACAGTATATGGTAGCACAGAAAAACTACCAATATTTAATACACTTCTTTGGGCTCTGATATCTACACAGTGGCAGTGCAGTGACATACAAAACAAATGTATGCATGCATTGTTATCTAGCAACTATGATCAGCAGTGCATGGTCAAGTCACACTGTGCATCAGGCATCGCAGTTTATACATCACAGAAGGGGAGGAGGTCACATGGACCCATATCAGTCTACATTACCAGGGGATAGGGCATCATAAGTCCATTGTGGCAGAAAGGGGATCACAGGAAGGGGTAGTATATATTTTTATATATATATGGGTCTACTTCATTTGATCAAAAGACGATTTGACCTAAACCCATTTGATCGAAATTTCATTTGACTGAAAACCAGTATTCAAGGCATAAAACTGGGATTTGTCCCCCTCCCCAATGTCGTGCGACCCCGGAGTTGGTATATGTAGTGGGGGGGGCACAGCCCCCACATTGGGAGGTGTGGGGGGGACGAAGCCCCCCACCTATTTTCATTTAAAATCTGTACTTTTTGTGTTATTTTCTTCTTTTAAAGGAAAATAGGTAGGGGGGCTTCACCCCCCCCCAATGTGGGGGCTGCACACCCCACACACCCCTTAACTACATATACCAACTCCAGGGTCGCACGTCATTGGGGATGGGGAGAAATCCCAGTTTTATGCCTTGAATACTCATTTTCAATCAAATGAAATTTCGGTCAAATGGGTTTAGGTCATATGGTCTTTCGATCAAACGAAGTAGACCCATATATATATATATATATATATATATATATATATATATATATATATATATATATATATATATATATATACACACACACACACACACACACACATATATATATATATATATATATATATATATATATATATATATATATGTGTGTGTGTGTGTGTCAGATATGATTTTCTCAAAGATGTGGGTGGGAGTTCCACTGCAGGATCATGCAGTGGGATGACTGCAATGGTCAGATGAGAGAAATCCACTATGGGGCCACACTGGGGAGCCATGACAGTGACGGTGATTTTACTTAATTTGCTCCTTGCATTACTTCAAGACACTTAAAATCTCTTTTACTTCCCATCACTTACATACTCATTGTCTCATCCAGAAATGGAAGATACAACTAGTAAGGAATTCCCTTAACCAAGCATGGTAAAAGGGTACTATCAATTCTTCTTTACTCATATCTTATTAGACCAGTTTATTGAATATAATACCCCTTTCGGCATATATTTATCAAAACATATCACTTAACTTGAGACACCACAGAGATCCCCAATTAAAGCAAATCAGTGGTCTCAGGACCCTTAATTATCCAGACTGACTTGTAGCCATTTCTTTGTACTCGGTCTGTTATAGACTCTTCCATGAGGATCTGTTTCTAGCTTTTCTAGCCATGAACGATCCATTCCTCTTTGACCTCCTAGTCATCTGCAGAAGAAATTGTTCCTCAAATATTCGTTAAAGAAACCAGACCTTCATCAGTAAATAAATATGACATGTTGTCATGATAGATTCATATCCCAGCATATCTCCCATTTCTAGAACAAATTTTCACTACATGTCAAGAAGGTTAGCACATTGCCACCTTCAATGTAAACTTAGCTAACTGGATGAGCAGCCTCAAATTCTCCCCTGGTCTTTATTGTACTGCCCTTACTGAGGCTGAGGGGAACTTTTCAATATGGGTTATTGGCTAAGCTCATAATGGTCTATGGACTGATTACTAGTACTTACTTATGAATCTATGAACCTGGAAAATATGATTACTATCTTCCATCCCTGAAAGAACGGTCTTTCAGCTATAAAGCATTACTGCCCTTTGAAACAGATTAAAGCCAGCTCACCCTTCATTATCAGTCCTACTCATTGTTTTTTGCTATGCTTACACAATGTTATCTTAGTCTTCCATCTTCCACATCCAATTTAAATTTCATCTGGTGATCTGCTGAGTCTCTCCAGCTATACTGACAGCCAGGCTGATTCACCAAAATCATCACATTCTTTAGCAAAAATGTCACTGAAACAATCTCCATCATTTAATAGGTTCTTGCTTCTCCTTCTGGCATGCTGTCCAGGTGACTTCTTCATTCTGTTAGCCCTTCTTTACAAGCTTCAAAAAAACAGGGAATTATTATAAGATACCACTTGGTCCATCATGCTTCATCATCATCAGTTTATTTTCCATTTTCATACATTTAGATTTTTAAATGTTCCTTCCTCAGATAACCATTTCAAAATGGTCCTTTAGGGCTTGACTACTCTGAATATGTACCGCAGTACACTAACTTGGAAACATTTTCAATTTAAATTGAATATTTTTCTGAGCATCTCCTCACCAGGGAAGTAAAAACTATATTGTTCTTGATTTTGCTTTGCTGTTTCTGTTGCTAAAACTGTTTCTGAAGCTTTGAAACTGTAATGCATTATTTTTTTTCAACTAACAGTTCAGTTTATTCTGGTTTTAGGGGTCATCTTGGAAACTATAGTAGTTATTCCTGTGAGATAAGGTTAATTGCTGCCATTTTGAGTACCATTGAATCTTCCAAAAGTGTATGTTGGTTGTTTCTTTTGCTTTATTTAATTGTAATTTATAGCTTGACCAAGCATGCCATTGTTGTCCTTCATAATTGGGCAACTCTGAAGCTGTACCTCAGTACACTGATTTGGAAACATTTTCAACATACAATGACAATTTTTCTGAGTACCTCTACACTATGGAAGTGAAACTGTATATTGTACTCAGTTTCAACTTGCTGTTTCTGTTGCTGGAACTATTTTGAAACATTTAAAGTACAACTGCATTTATTTTTTCTTTAAAACAGTTTGATTGGCCAGATGTTGGGGGCTCTCTTGGAAACTGTAGTAGTCATTTTTGTGAAAGGAGGTTAACTGCTACCATTTTCTGAGTGTCTGAACAACACTGAATCTTCCAGACATGCTCTTTATTTTTTATATTTTCTAGCTCAGCTCAGCATATCATTGCTATCCTTTGTGGCTGTACTACTATGAAGATGCACCTCAGTGCACTAGTTTGGAAGGCATTTCAACCTAAAATGACAGTTTTGCTGATTATCTCTGCACAAGGGAAGCAGAAAACTATATTGCACTTGATTTTGTTTTTCTGGTTCTGAAACTATTCTTTTTTGTGACAGCAAGTTCACTGTTGCCATTTTCTAAGTGTATGAGCATCACTGTCTCTTCCAGAATTATGTGCTAGTTGGTTCTCTTTATTATTTTTGCTTAATTTAATTGCTATTTATAGCACAATCCAAAGTTACTCTGTGCTCTGAGCAATGCCACCATAGCTGTAGCTGAATAGTGGGTGCATTTTATTTTTTCCTTAAATTAGTTCTCCCAAACCATTACCATTTCCCCTAGTGTGTCAGTTGCTCAAATGCACCCAGGGCAGCATTAGCTTTTGCTAATCATAGCTTGGCTGGTTCCTTTGACTTGCTTCAAGTTGCAGTAGAAGCTTCAGTGCACTGCATATCACTCTGCTGGCACTATTAACACTATCCAGATATTACTCCACCATCCACCATGTCTTAACCTTGTTTAGCTTCCCCAGCCAGGTAGAATTAGCTTTCTTGTATACATAGCCAGATAACACTTAAAGCACTGGACAATATGGAAGGCCCAAAATGTTGTTCCTATTCTGCTTCCAGTCTCCAAGCATTTGGTATCCTAAGGCAGTGTAGTAACAGCCACATGCTCACTAATAATGAACTCTTACTTAACACAGGAAGCTCTGTCCATGATAGGTGGAAATATTTAGCTGATATGGCAACATCCTTATCACAGAAATTAATAAAAAGTGAGCATCATACAGACGCATCTTCCTCTCAACCACTTTTTCAAATACAGCACACTAAAATGTCATACATTAATGACATAAAAAATCCTTGCCAAAGCTGCCTAGAATTTTTAAAGACAGGCCTCAGTGGAAGTCTCTGTGCCCACCTACTCCATTCACACTTCTTGTAAGCCAGGATCACAGACAATGGATAGGCCCTTAGGATCCTTTCTTATGACTATGTCACGGTGATGGCCCATGTTGCAGTGAATGATCCTGGATACAAAACCCTAAGGTGTATGCAAAGCAAAATGTCAGAACTCTCTAAGCATATGGCAGAGCCAGCTAAGGCTCTGGTCCTGAGTGGAATTTTTCCTTCACCAAAAATAACATCTAGGTATAAAGAAAAGATAATTGTCTTTAACAATTTGTTAAATAGCTGGTGTCATTCCAGGGGGATTCAGTATGTATCAGCCTGGGATGAGACAAGAGGACAGATAGTCCTACTAGTCTGGCAAGGGATGGCCTGCATCTTTTGTTTAAGAATTTCCACATACTGGCAAAAGTTCTTGCTGCCCCCATAGTGCCTTTTTTAATCTGATTCCATTTAGCGGACATGCAGGTTTAGCAAATTCTTCAAACCCTAAATTGGACCAGATTGAGGTGGCTCTTCTCAATTCTAGGTCTCTGAATAACAACTTGCCCGATCTTGAGGTGCTTCTGCATCTGGAACATGTCCATGTATGTGCAGTTACAGAGACTTGGTTTAAACGTTAAGGAGGCATTTCCTGAGCACTAGAATCTGTAGTACTTTTTTCTTATTTGTCAAGGACCACGGCTAGACTGATAACCCAGAGATCCACAAAATGATATCGTAGAACTTTAGTTTACCATGGGCAATGCAAGCTGCCAGCATATAGCATGCTACAGAAACCACTCCACATCTCCAGGTGATCATGTTAAGAGTCTTCAAAGATGCAAAATAAATTCCTATAAGCAATAATTCCATAATCCTAGGTGACTACAACTACCCAGTCATAGACTGGAGCACCTATACCTCTAACATAGGATATGCACAGAAATTTCTGAACTTGATAAATAGGCCAAATAGTTAATGTACACAATATTATGTATCTCTGGTCCTCTCTAATATTTCCTCTGTTTGTTCCTCACCTCTAGTTTTGTCCCCTTCTTCAGTTAAGTCAGACCATACACTTGTGATATTTACTCTCAAAACCACCATTTCCCCATAACCAATCTCCATATTTAAGAGCTTCAGAAAGATGAACCCTATTCAATTATTTGATGAAAAATCTCTAAAGTTACCCATGATATTAGTACTGTTGACACCGACATGGCAGACAACTTCACTAAGGAGCAGTCCAAAATATAATGGGAAATGTACCTCCCGATGGTCACCCAATAGAAATACATTTTATAACAACAGACAAACTCCTTAAACTATGCAGTAAGGTAAGAACTCCTCAGAATAAGGATAATGTAAAAAATATTACTAAGAAAATGAAAAGCACTATAAGGACTAGTAAAGCAACCCACAAGTACAGATTAGTTTCTGAAACAAATTATAACTACAAGTCATTCTTTACGTTAAAAAACTAAGGAATAACATTCAACATTGTTCTGAACTTCTCCTTAATGGGACCCTCCACTTCACTCCAAACGATACTGCAACTATACTAGCAAATAAGTTCTCCACAAGCTTCACTCACAGAATGCCTATACTAACACCACTCTTTCCAAATTCCCTTATCTCCCTTCAATACTAAATAACGTGTTTCTAAGATGTTATCTAAAACCAAAAACACTTCCTTCATGGGGCACTGGGGAGCTTATTAAACAGTGTCAGATAGGTTCTCATTGAACCACTCCTCAAACCATATAACCTAAACCTAGTCACAGGCTATGTACTCAAATTCTAGCAAGCTGCTGGGGTGATACCTTTCCGCAAGGGTGGCCCTACCATAGACCCTGTGAATTACAGTCCAATCAACCTAATGAGTCTGATCTGTAAGGTTATGGAGCATATGACAACTGATCTCATTAGTTATGATATTAAAAATATTATTTAACTTGAGCTCCAACAATCTAGCTCTGTTAAAGTGAAATCAGGCCTGTTAAATCTTGTTAATTCCTTTGCTATGGTTACGCAAGCTGTTAATGGTGGTCAGCTTATCCTAATCTGGCCAAAGCATTCAATACCATACCTCATACTGGAAATGTAAGGAAACTATCATCCTTAAACATAGATCCTTACATGTTAAGATGTATTGCCAATTGGCTGAAATGCAGAACCCACATAGTTTGCGTGGCAAGCACCTTTTCAAATAGTGCTAAGGTAACAAGTGGAATCCTACAAGGGTCTGAGTCGGGTTCTCTAATGTTCAGCATCTACTATGATCTCAAAGATGCTGATCTGAACCTCTGGTAAACCAGGTTTGTAGATGACGGTAAACTGGGTGTAACTGTCAAAACATGTTCAGATATCTGCACACTTCAGAAAGCACTTGTCTTAGTTAATACCTGGTATATGAAAAATGGACTTAAACACAAAAAAGTATACTATTGCTTGTTTTGAAAAACAGAAGTTTCTCACAATGCACATATAGATAACACACCCTTACAAAATGAAAAGATAGCCAGGGATTTGGGAAATGGGGTCAACAGTTCCCTCTCCTTTAATCATCACGTGACAACTGTTGTCAGGAATTCATTCTTAGTGCAACTAGTAGCCAAATGTATTTCATACAATTCCAAGGATGTTACTGTGTCCCTATATTCAGCTCAGAGTAGTCCCATTATAGAGCACAGCACTCTGTTCAGTATGTATCTGACATGGCATCTCAACAAACTAGAAAAGTAGCAGGGGTTCCTTACAAAAAGATACATGGTCTTACGAACCTTAGTTATCATGAGAGATTGAAAGCCCTATCCCTGTACTCTGTTTATTACAGACTACTGGGGGGGGGTGATCTTTGCCTTCCTTGCTATGCCATTAGAGATTAAGTGGTCCTTGACCACCTATATCTCAGTAAGACCAACAGCTCAGATAACATTTGAGTAGAGATCTGAAACTTCATCAGCAGATAAAAACAATATGGTGGAGATATAGATTCTTCACTTAGTGCATCCCCTTTCTCTGGAGTAAATTTCATCTGCACGTTAAAAAGTGTGATTAAATATCTTTCTTCAGACTAAATCTGGATAACTGGATGGGTACTCTCAAATTCACCCCAGGACTAACTGACCTCTCACTCCTTAAAAAAAGGAGGTAAAGCCTGAGGGTGGGTACTGTGAAGGCGTACATGACCATTAGATTAAAATAGCCTTGAAACTCCTCTTATATGTGGATTAAAGGGCTTATCCATTTCTTCTCTTAGGTTCATAAGTTCATAAGATATTACTAGGCAGTTGATCAGGTAGATCATCTGTGGCCCAGTCGGTGCAATTCCCCCTACTATTTACCTCTTTCCATAAGTGATTGTGAAGCCAGTGTAAGGACATGTCTACAATCTCTCCACTTGTCAAAGTTGTGCTTGATGAGGGTTAGGAAGCTGTTTCATATAATATATAGTAAATATCTGTCCCAAAGGACAGGAATTCTTGGAGAGAGGTAGCTATCCCACTAGCAGGTTCTCTTTGTATTGCAGTGAAGGTTTAGGTCTCATGAATGTGTGTTCATGGTGTTAACAGTTTTATGAGTGTGCAGAAGGCTGCATACGGCAGAGTCTGTTCAGGCATTGTAGGCAGGCCAGGGCAGATTCAAATGTCTCCGGTACATACACATGGCAGAACTGTTGAAAAAGGGCCTGCAGAGTGGTCAAATGTGAAGCAGACCTTACTGAGAGGCTTTGACACAACTGTGGCAGGTGCAGACTCTATATTTTTTGATAGTCATCCAAGGCTTTCACCACAGGTACACATACATCTGTGGGCATGAACAGTTTGGGATGTAGGGCACCAATGAAAGCACTAGCTAACCTCCTCATGTAGTTAGGTAGTCATGGCAAACATGTATTAATTTAATTTTGAATTTGTTAACCAAGGTAGAGCACTGATCCAACTGAACCCACTTCATTCTCAGCCCAGATGTATTATCCTACCATGGAGCATGCAAGGCTGATCATAGCATTGTACCTGGCCTCCACTGACTCCCAAAGGCCATGCACAAAGCCAACCATTTCCAGTTCTGTGTGTAGCTACAAACTGTGCCTGAAGTACTGCACTACACATCTGCTGGTTGAAATCAGCAGTTGCATACGTCATGGGCTGGCTGAAACAGTGTATGACACTGTTTTGCACTGCTAGTCCACAGTACGGTGGGTATCTGTATATCACATGCAGTGCACTTGCTTATACTTGTACAGATCCTTGGGTGAAAAGGGTGGCCAATGTTTCAACATAGCCAGTGGGTGTACGCCCGAGGAGTGAAATGAACAGTGTCAGATGTATCCTGAGACTGTGATTTGATGTACATGTTAGCTTCATTATCAGACATTGGTAAGGAATTAGCATCAGCCTGTTATTCTGGTGCAGCCTCTAGTATTACTGTATCAGCGGTGTGACCTGAGGATGCGCTCACACACACAACAAACACCACACACACACACAACACACACCACACACACACACACACACACACACACATAACAATACTTTGTGACAATCTTCAACAGGCAAGCTCCATGCCTCATGGTGTGTATGCCACTGACAGCTGAAATCCCACAGCAAGAAATACTTCCCTGTAGCAGTGGTTCGCTAATGCCTGATATACCTATGAATGAAGGAGGCAGTGGTTAAAGCAACCACAATTTTTGTAGGTGCATTTAAGTTTTGGCATGTCTCCTGGAGTCTAGGCACATATATAGCTGATCACCATGACAGATATGTGGCATATTGTCATCCCCAGTACCTTTGTTGATATCTCCAGGTATTATGCCTGTCCCCACAGGATTACCATGCGGGGATTCAAAAATTATTCTTCTCGGTAAGTGTGGACTTTGATGAAAGATTACCCTCATCACCATCCTTTATTCAACAATGTTCTGTTCTTTCTTTGCGGCCTTCCATATTATGCCATTAACACACTTCCAATACTGCTGTATTATGCATTTCCTCTCACCCACAGTACTGGTGTTGTGCACCATTATTTCTGACACATGGCCATGTTAAGGCTGGTGGTTGTCCCCTCTCCTTAAGAGTCAATGCCCATGTGTCCTGAGTACTTTTAGCAAGATGTCATTCTCTGCAGGGCTGAACTTGCTAAATCCCCTGTTATCCATCACCTTGGAAGACATGCATGCACCTAGGGGGGACAGGACAACTTACATTGGAAAAGCTTTTATGGGTGCACAGTGAAAGCAGGCTGGCACATTAAAAAATAAAAAAATAACTGGGTAGTCAGGATGGGTACACTGAGAGGGTTTCAGGTATTCTTTACCCTGCCTAGGCCATGTAGAGGGTGTCTGTCCTGTGTCAGTTAGCTGCCATCATTTTGTTTGCAAGACCAGGTGCATGGATGCAGTGGAGTACAGCAAGAGACATTTGAGATGACAGAGAGAATAAATTCCACCGACTATAAGGTAAGACATTCAGGAAAGAGAAATACTGGTCAAATATATCACATTAATGTGTTTCAGCCATGGGAGGAAGTAGGTAACTCTGTAGAGTGCTTCCAAGCTTAAGTTTCTATTGGGAATACCAAAAGCAGAAGGTAAAAAAATGATGATTACGAGATGAAGGACTGCTCTTAGAAATGCCTGACAGAATTAAAATGATAGAACTTAGTACAGGGAAAACAGTGTAATGAAGGTTTGACTGAAACCTTACAGACTACCAGAGTAAAAAAAAAACAGTAAGAAAATTTCAAAAGGGTTCAATCTAGGCATAACAGAAGAACCAAAAAGAGAATGGATTATCCTAATTATGCTTGTTTTGTAAGCGTGATGCAAGTATTAGGTTCTGGAATGACTTTAGGAAACTGAATAGCATTTCAAAGACGTATATGTCTCCTATGCCCATGAGTGGAAACAGAATCTTGAAAAGGACAGACAGCTGACGGCACTGGATAAAGGAAAACTGGTAAATACCACATACACCCTTTGCCAAAGGGAAAAAAAAAAAAAAAAGCTTTTGTAACCCATGACAATGTAGATTAGTACAAATTATTATCATTTGGCTTACATGGAGCTTGAAGATTAATGGATAAAATATTGAAGTGCCACAGCATCATTTTCACTATGCTTGAGCATATTTAGATGATATGGTCACCATACCTCTCGAATGTACAGATTTTTGCAAAATGTCCATATTTTTGTCTCATATTTTTGGTCTGTTTCTCATAAAATTGCAGTTTTCTGGTGAATCATTGGCAAATCATTGTGAGTTAAAGTCAGTAAATAATGGCATATATTTGAATGTCAGACATCATACCCTTCCAAAAATCATGCTAATGCAAAGCCTATTATTCTATCAACTTTCTATGTCTGTAACAGCAATATTTGAAAATTGTCCCTATTTGTGGGCCTTTCTCCCTGTAAGATTATGCTCAACAGGGTTTTAAGGTTGAAAGTAATTCTGTTACAAATATGTAACATAAATAAGGTATAAAATAAAGCTTGCTTAAATGCAGAAACAGAGTTTAGTAATATGTGATCAGCATCCATACTAAATGACTGTGGCTTGAAAAATAAGGAACTAGCTGAATGGACATCTTTCCTTACAGACTTAAAAACAGGATGTATGCATTTCATTGTCAGTGAGAGCAAAAATGTAAAATCTGCTTTTTTAAAGAATGGACAACATGACATGTTTCCATCATATGACAATAATAAAATGAAATGTACCACTCTTTGTAGCTAATAATTCTACGACCAAGGTAGAAAATCCAACATTTAATGTGTAAAAACACACAGTACAAGTTGTCACAAAGGCCCAAAGGCACAGTAAAAAACACTCAAGATAAAAAATGGTCAAGCGCTTTCGTCATAAGACTTCATCAGAACAATGAGAAAAGTAATTCATCACTTATATACATACACTAATCCCCTTTAATTGCATTAAAAAAGTTCTTAAAGTGAGACTACCCTTTTCACATAAAACCTATTACTAACATCCTAGCACGCCAAAATATCTAACACTAGCAAATCCAGTTGTTAAACAAAACATCTTATCACAATAAATTATACTGCATACAAGCAAAATATTTTAAAAAAGTTAAAAGCCAGAACCAGAATAAATTAAAGTCTGGATGCCCTATACTTTCGTTCAGGTCTTATACTAATGTGATCGTTAATACCTGGGGCTACAGTGGCATTCAATCTAAACTGCCATCTCATTTCTGCTCTTAGCCGTTTGTTAGTCCAGTCACTCCCCAATATCTTTGCTGACTACCTCTAAGATACCAAAAAGAAAGGAGTGATCGGGATTCATTTTAACATGTTTAAATAATGCGTTATTTTCATCTTTCTTTATGATACTGTATAAATGCTCGTAAATTCTCCTGTTCAACCTCCTTTCGGTCTTCCCTACATAAAAGTAACCACAAAGTTGACATATAGCAAGGTACACCAAACCCGTTGTTAAACATGTACCTGCCCCAAATTTAACTTCAATGTTGTGGGGTCCCAAATGGACCACAGGGGTACCTACAATATATTTACAGTAATCACAAGCCCCACATTTTGTTGTCCCTTTTGTGTTTCCTTTTTTGGCTGAAACATGGTTTTCCAATAAACATTTTAGATTTCTATTAATCCTATATGCAAAAGTAGGTTCCCTACCTATAACAGTCAAAAGTTCCTGGTTCCCTTTAAACATGGCCCAATTTTTTTTAACAACGTTTTTAACTCCAAACGAGGTTTCCCCATGTGTTAACACCAAGGAGTGTGAAAAGTCCCTACTGTACCCTTGGACTTGGTCAACATTAACCTCAGTAACACCAAGTAATGGTTTAAATCTTGAACCCCATTCACTAATAACTTCATCACTGATACCATTTACAAATTCCAATGGGTATCCCCTAGCTCCAAACATACTAACCAAATGTTCTATTTCAGATTTTGCCAAGCCGAGATTGGGACACATTCTAATGGCTCAGACCATCTGACCCTTTACTATGTTTCTTTTCACAAAAAGGGGGGAACTGCTTGTAAACTCTAAATAATCATTTGAAAAGGTCAGTTTTCTGTACACACAAGACTGAAAACAATTAGAGCTAACATCTTTACTCAATTTGACATCCAAACAGTTAATGTGAAAATTCCCACTGTTACCAGTAAATTTGAAGTATTCACAAATCCCATTAAGGAAATCTACGAATTTTGTGTGCATCTCACCACCCATCCATAGCATAAAAAGGTCATCCAAAAACCTAAGGTATATTAACCAGAATTCTTTATAGGGGGTATCCAAAACATAAATTGTTTCCCATCGGTACATAACAAGGGTGGCAAAAAGTGGCGCACAGCTGCTACCCATCGCCGCACCTTTAACCTGTTGGAAAAATTCCCCACCAAAACAAAAATCACCTCCATGAGTTCCATAATAAAATTAACAATGGTATTGCTCAAGTTGTTTTTTTCAACCAAAACCTTGTGAAAAAATTCAAGTCCCTTGTTGTGTGGAATTGATGTGAATAGGTTGACCACATCAACAGTGGAAAAGCTAACATCCTTATTATAATGTTCTTTCTTAATCCTACTCAAAAAGTCCCAAGAATCAATTAGTATATGGTCAATAGGGACTAAAGCTTTTCTAACTGTTTGGTCAACAAACACCCCCAAGGGGTATGTTATACTATTCTGACAAGAAATAATTAGCCGGTATGGGGGTTCTAAGATGTCCTTGTGGGTCTTCGGAATGCTGAAGGCTATAGGGATAGTAGAATGGTCAATATTCAAAAAGTTAAAGATTTCTTCGTTGATGACCCCTTGGAACAGGGAATCCTCTAGTAACAATTTGATTTTCCGATGTGAGATGTTGATTTCATTTCTGGAAACACACTCTTACTTGGTTTCGTCCTGTAACATACAAAAAATCCTATTATTATAGTCTTCAGTATTGACTATGACCATACCCCCACCTTTACCCGGCTTCATAAACCTTAAATTATAATCACTTCTAATCCCATCCAGTAGTTGTTTCTCAGTCTTGGTTATATTAAATGATTTTGGTTTATGTTCTTGTAGGGTCTGGAATATCTCCTGTGAACAGACCTTTTCAAATGTACTAAGCAGGGGATGTAGTGGTGGATTGTAACAGCTCCTCTTCCTAATATTTAGTTTCCCCCCTTTGACCATCCCCAGGGTGATCTTTATACAAAAACTTTACGTTCATCTTTCTTACAAATATTTTTAATTCAGTTAGCGTATTACTCACATTCTGCTTGGTAGAGGGCACACATTTTATACCCTTCACCAATAAATGGAATAAGTCTTTACTTATCTCAATTCCTGCATAGTTAAAGATGTTAAACCCCTTCTAAGTGTGTAGCAATCCATCATGTGTAACAGTAATTTCCTCGTTGGTTCCTAGCCTTAAGTCACTAAGGTTACCTAAGACTGGTGGTAACTGTTTTTCTTCCAAGTAGGTTGGTTCCTGTAGTTGTTCATTCTTCCCCCTCCCATTGGTCCTAAAAAAGCATTATTGTCACCCCTGTAGTTATTTTTATTTTGTAGTCTTTCCGACCTCGTCGGGGGGGTACTCTGATTCATAAGTTTTTTTGCTGACACCCTGTCTGGCACCAGGTACTGACCTGTTATTAACACCCTCCTTATTCTGATGACTATTACTAGCTTCTTCACCTTCAGTGTATGCTTTTGGGAATGGGTGTACTAAATTGTTTTTATATTCATACTTGTCCCTCAACAATTTCCTTTTCTTTCTTTCAATGGTTACCCCAATGTAATTTTCAACCTTGTCAAAAATACAGTTGTATCTGTGGGTATAATTAACAAAATTAACATCATTCAAAATACAACTGTTATGCACATCAATCTCTTTCAATAACTCATTAATCCTTTTGTTGTTAATTTTTAAAATAAAGTCCATTAACTCAATTCCGTGCCTATCAAACATTTGTACAAGTTTGTCACACTCTGGTTGCCCTTTTTTGATTCCGTTCCACAAAAGGGACAACAAAATGTGGGGCTTGTGATTACTATAATTATATAGTAGGTACCCCTATGGTCCATTTGGGACCCCACAACACTGAAGTTAAATTTGGGGCAGGTACATGTTTAACAACTGGTTTGGTGTACCTTGCTATATGTAAACTTTGTGGTTACTTTTATGTAGGGAAGACCGAAAGGAGGTTGAACAGGAGAATTTATGAGCATTTATACAGTATCACAAAGAAAGATGAAAATAACGCACTATTTAAACATGTTAAAATGAATCCCGATCACTCCTTTCTTTTTGGTATCTTAGAGGTAGTCAGCAAAGATATTGGGGGGGGGTGACTGGACTAACAAACTGCTAAGAGCTGAAATGAGATGGCAGTTTAGATTGAATGCCACTGTAGTCCAGGTATTAACGATCATATTAGTATAAGACCTGAACTAAAGTACAGGGCATCCAGACTTTAATTTATTCTGGTTCTGGCTTTTAACTTTTTTAAATATTTTGTTTGTATGCAGTATAATTTATTGTGATAAGATGTTTTGTTTAACAACTGGGTTTGCTAGTGTTAGATATTTTGGAATGCTAGGATGTTAGTAATAGGTTTTATGTGAAAAGGGTAGTCTCACTTTAAGAACTTTTTTAACGCAATTAAAGGGGATTAGTGTATGTATATAAGTGATGAATTACTTTTCTCACTGTTCTGATGAAGTCTTATGCAGC